>NW_026263141.1:0-164772 GCF_947179515.1 Apodemus sylvaticus
AGACATACACGCAACATGAAAGCTTTTCGACTTACAACGTGTTGTTTAGGAAAAACAAGATAATTTCGCACGATGCGGGATTTCCTTAAAACGTGATTTTCTGAAAAATTTTGACGAAAGAAAATTCTCCTTTTGGTTCTCTTTAGATGCTACATGTTAAGACGTACACGCCAACAACAATTTCTTTTCGAGATACAACGTGTAGTTTTGGAGATACAAGCTAATTTTGTACTATGCGTTATTTCTTCTCGTAAAGAGTTCCAATGCGTACGTATATGTCTTTACTCTGCCAAAACTGTATTTCCTTATGAAGTGGTATTCTTACATATCCTTTCGAGAGAAAACTGTCCTGTGCCTTCTCTTTTGAGGCTACACACTTAGACATACACGCAACATGAAAGCTTTT
Source organism: Apodemus sylvaticus (assembly GCF_947179515.1). Lineage (NCBI taxonomy): Eukaryota > Metazoa > Chordata > Mammalia > Rodentia > Muridae > Apodemus > Apodemus sylvaticus. Next base: position 407 of record NW_026263141.1, read on the forward strand.
CGACTTACAACGTGTTGTTTAGGAAAAACAAGATAATTTCGCACGATGCGGGATTTCCTTAAAACGTGATTTTTCTGAAAAATTTTGACGAAAGAAAATTCTCCTTTTGGTTCTCTTTAGATGCTACATGTTAAGACTTACACGCCACAAACAATTCTTTTCGAGATACAACGTGTAGTTTTGGAGATACAAGCTAATTTTGTACTATGCGTTATTTCTTCTCGTAAAGAGTTTCCAATGCGTACGTATATGTCTTTACTCTGCAAAACTGTATTTCCTTATGAAGTGGTATTCTTACATATCCTTTCGAGAGAAAACTGTCCTGTGCCTTCTCTTTTGAGGCTACACACTTAGACATACACGCAACATGAAAGCTTTTCGACTTACAAAGTGTTGTTTAGGAAAAACAAGATAATTTCGCACGATGCGGGATTTCCTTAAAACGTGATTTTCTGAAAAATTTTGACGAAAGAAAATTCTCCTTTTGGTTCTCTTTAGATGCTACATGTTAAGACGTACACGCCACAACAATTCTTTTCGAGATACAACGTGTAGTTTTGGAGATACAAGCTAATTTTGTACTATGCGTTATTTCTTCTCGTAAAGAGTTTCCAATGCGTACGTATATGACTTTACTCTGCAAAACTGTATTTCCTTATGAAAGTGGTATTCTACATATCCCTTTCGAGAGAAAACTGTCTGTGCCTTCTCTTTTTGAGGCTACACACTTAGACATACACGCAACATGAAAGCTTTTCGACTTACAACGTGTTTGTTTAGGAAAAACAAGATAATTTCGCACGATGCGGGATTTCCTTAAAACGTGATTTTCTGAAAAATTTTGACGAAAGAAAATTCTCCTTTTGGTTCTCTTTAGATGCTACATGTTAAGACGTACACGCCACAACAATTCTTTTCGAGATACAACGTGTAGTTTTGGAGATACAAGCTAATTTTTACTATGCGTTATTTCTTCTCGTAAAGAGTTTCCAATGCGTACGTATATGTCTTTACTCTGCAAAACTGTATTTCCTTATGAAGTGGTATTCTACATATCCTTTCGAGAGAAAACTGTCCTGTGCCTTCTCTTTTGAGGCTACACACTTAGACATACACGCAACATGAAAGCTTTTCGACTTACAACGTGTTGTTTAGGAAAAACAAGATAATTTCGCACGATGCGGGATTTCCTTAAAACGTGATTTTCTGAAAAATTTTGACGAAAGAAAATTCTCCTTTTGGTTCTCTTAGATGCTACATGTTAAGACGTACACGCCAACAACAATTCTTTTCGAGATACAACGTGTAGTTTTGGAGATACAAGCTAATTTTGTACGATGCATTATTTCTTCTCGTAAAGAGTTTCCAATGCGTACGTATATGTCTTTACTCTGCAAAAACTGTATTTCCTTATGAAGTGGTATTCTTACATATCCTTTCGAGAGAAAACTGTCCTGTGCCTTCTCTTTTGAGGCTACACACTTAGACATACACGCAACATGAAAGCTTTTCGACTTACAACGTGTTGTTTAGGAAAAACAAGATAATTTCGCACGATGCGGGATTTCCATAAAACGTGATTTTCTGAAAAATTTTGACGAAAGAAAATTCTCCTTTTGGTTCTCTTTAGATGCTACATGTTAAGACGTACACGCCACAACAATTCTTTTCGAGATACAACGTGTAGTTTTGGAGATACAAGCTAATTTTGTACGATGCGTTATTTCTTCTCGTAAAGAGTTTCCAATGCGTACGTATATGTCTTTACTCTGCAAAACTGTATTTCCTTATGAAGTGGTATTCTTACATATCCTTTCGAGAGAAAACTGTCCTGTGCCTTCTCTTTTGAGGCTACACACTTAGACATACACGCAACATGAAAGCTTTTCGACTTACAACGTGTTGTTTAGGAAAAACAAGATAATTTCGCACGATGCGGGATTTCCTTAAAACGTGATTTTCTGAAAAATTTTGACGAAAGAAAATTCTCCTTTTGGTTCTCTTTAGATGCTACATGTTAAGATGTACACGCCACAACAATTCTTTTCGAGGATACAACGTGTAGTTTTGGAGATACAAGCTAATTTTGTACGATGCGTTATTTCTTCTCGTAAAGAGTTTCCAATGCGTACGTATATGTCTTTACTCTGCAAAACTCTATTTCCTTATGAAGTGGTATTTCTTACATATCCTTTCGAGAGAAAACTGTCCTGTGCCTTCTCTTTTGAGGCTACACACTTAGACATACACGCAACATGAAAGCTTTTCGACTTACAACGTGTTGTTTAGGAAAAACAAGATAATTTCGCACGATGCGGGATTTCCTTAAAACGTGATTTTCTGAAAAATTTTGACGAAAGAAAATTCTCCTTTTGGTTCTCTTTAGATGCTACATGTTAAGACGTACACGCCACAACAATTCTTTTCGAGATACAACGTGTAGTTTTGGAGATACAAGCTAATTTTGTACGATGCATTATTTCTTCTCGTAAAGAGTTTCCAATGCGTACGTATATGTCTTTACTCTGCAAAACTGTATTTCCTTATGAAGTGGTATTCTTACATATCCTTTCGAGAGAAAACTGTCCTGTGCCTTCTCTTTTGAGGCTACACACTTAGACATACACGCAACATGAAAGCTTTTCGACTTACAACGTGTTGTTTAGGAAAAACAAGATAATTTCGCACGATGCGGATTTCCTTAAAACGTGATTTTCTGAAAAATTTTGACGAAAGAAAATTCTCCTTTTGGTTCTCTTTAGATGCTACATGTTAAGATGTACACGCCACAACAATTCTTTTCGAGATACAACGTGTAGTTTTGGAGATACAAGCTAATTTTGTACGATGCGTTATTTCTTCTCGTAAAGAGTTTCCAATGCGTACGTATATGTCTTTACTCTGCAAAACTCTATTTCCTTATGAAGTGGTATTCTTACATATCCTTTCGAGAGAAAACTGTCCTGTGCCTTCTCTTTTGAGGCTACACACTTAGACATACACGCAACATGAAAGCTTTTCGACTTACAACGTGTTGTTTAGGAAAAACAAGATAATTTCGCACGATGCGGGATTTCCTTAAAACGTGATTTTCTGAAAAATTTTGACGAAAGAAAATTCTCCTTTTGGTTCTCTTTAGATGCTACATGTTAAGACGTACACGCCACAACAATTCTTTTCGAGATACAACGTGTAGTTTTGGAGATACAAGCTAATTTTGTACGATGCATTATTTCTTCTCGTAAAGAGTTTCCAATGCGTACGTATATGTCTTTACTCTGCAAAACTGTATTTCCTTATGAAGTGGTATTCTTACATATCCTTTCGAGAGAAAACTGTCCTGTGCCTTCTCTTTTGAGGCTACACACTTAGACATACACGCAACATGAAAGCTTTTCGACTTACAACGTGTTGTTTAGGAAAAACAAGATAATTTCGCACGATGCGGGATTTCCTTAAAACGTGATTTTCTGAAAAATTTTGACGAAAGAAAATTCTCCTTTTGGTTCTCTTTAGATGCTACATGTTAAGACGTACACGCCACAACAATTCTTTTCGAGATACAACGTGTAGTTTTGGAGATACAAGCTAATTTTGTAATATGCGTTATTTCTTCTCGTAAAGAGTTTCCAATGCGTACGTATATGTCTTTACTCTGCAAAACTCTATTTCCTTATGAAGTGGTATTCTTACATATCCTTTCGAGAGAAAACTGTCCTGTGCCTTCTCTTTTGAGGCTACACACTTAGACATACACGCAACATGAAAGCTTTTCGACTTACAACGTGTTGTTTAGGAAAAAACAAGATAATTTCGCACGATGCGGGATTTCCTTAAAACGTGATTTTCTGAAAAATTTTGACGAAAAGAAAATTCTCCTTTTGGTTCTCTTTAGATGCTACATGTTAAGACGTACACGCCACAACAATTCTTTTCGAGATACAACGTGTAGTTTTGGAGATACAAGCTAATTTTGTACGATGCATTATTTCTTCTCGTAAAGAGTTTCCAATGCGTACGTATATGTCTTTACTCTGCAAAACTGTATTTCCTTATGAAGTGGTATTCTTACATATCCTTTCGAGAGAAAACTGTCCTGTGCCTTCTCTTTTGAGGCTACACACTTAGACATACACGCAACATGAAAGCTTTTCGACTTACAACGTGTTGTTTAGGAAAAACAAGATAATTTCGCACGATGCGGGATTTCCATAAAACGTGATTTTCTGAAAAATTTTGACGAAAGAAAATTCTCCTTTTGGTTCTCCTTAGATGCTACATGTTAAGACGTACACGCCACAACAATTCTTTTCGAGATACAACGTGTAGTTTTGAGATACAAGCTAATTTTGTACGATGCGTTATTTCTTCTCGTAAAGAGTTTCCAATGCGTACGTATATGTCTTTACTCTGCAAAACTGTATTTCCTTATGAAGTGGTATTCTTACATATCCTTTCGAGAGAAAAACTGTCCTGTGCCTTCTCTTTTGAGGCTACACACTTAGACATACACGCAACATGAAAGCTTTTCGACTTACAACGTGTTGTTTAGGAAAACAAGATAATTTCGCACGATGCGGGATTTCCTTAAAACGTGATTTTCTGAAAAATTTTGACGAAAGAAAATTCTCCTTTTGGTTCTCTTTAGATGCTACATGTTAAGATGTACACGCCACAACAATTCTTTTCGAGATACAACGTGTAGTTTTGGAGATACAAGCTAATTTTGTACGATGCGTTATTTCTTCTCGTAAAGAGTTTCCAATGCGTACGTATATGTCTTTACTCTGCAAAACTCTATTTCCTTATGAAGTGGTATTCTTACATATCCTTTCGAGAGAAAACTGTCACTGTGCCTTCTCTTTTGAGGCTACACACTTAGACATACACGCAACATGAAAGCTTTTCGACTTACAACGTGTTGTTTAGAAAAACAAGATAATTTCGCACGATGCGGGATTTCCTTAAAACGTGATTTTCTGAAAAATTTTGACGAAAGAAAATTCTCCTTTTGGTTCTCTTTAGATGCTACATGTTAAGACGTACACGCCACAACAATTCTTTTCGAGATACAACGTGTAGTTTTGGAGATACAAGCTAATTTTGTACGATGCATTATTTCTTCTCGTAAAGAGTTTCCAATGCGTACGTATATGTCTTTACTCTGCAAAACTGTATTTCCTTATGAAGTGGTATTCTTACATATCCTTTCGAGAGAAAACTGTCCTGTGCCTTCTCTTTTGAGGCTACACACTTAGACATACACGCAACATGAAAGCTTTTCGACTTACAACGTGTTGTTTAGGAAAAACAAGATAATTTCGCACGATGCGGGATTTCCTTAAAACGTGATTTTCTGAAAAATTTTGACGAAAGAAAATTCTCCTTTTGGTTCTCTTTAGATGCTACATGTTAAGATGTACACGCCACAAACAATTCTTTTCGAGATACAACGTGTAGTTTTGGAGATACAAGCTAATTTTGTACGATGCGTTATTTCTTCTCGTAAAGAGTTTCCAATGCGTACGTATATGTCTTTACTCTGCAAAACTCTATTTCCTTATGAAGTGGTATTCTTACATATCCTTTCGAGAGAAAACTGTCCTGTGCCTTCTCTTTGAGGCTACACACTTAGACATACACGCAACATGAAAGCTTTTCGACTTACAACGTGTTGTTTAGGAAAAACAAGATAATTTCGCACGATGCGGGATTTCCTTAAAACGTGATTTTCTGAAAAATTTTGACGAAAGAAAATTCTCCTTTTGGTTCTCTTTAGATGCTACATGTTAAGACGTACACGCCACAACAATTCTTTTCGAGATACAACGTGTAGTTTTGGAGATACAAGCTAATTTTGTACGATGCATTATTTCTTCTCGTAAAGAGTTTCCAATGCGTACGTATATGTCTTTACTCTGCAAAACTGTATTTCCTTATGAAGTGGTATTCTTACATATCCTTTCGAGAGAAAACTGTCCTGTGCCTTCTCTTTTGAGGCTACACACTTAGACATACACGCAACATGAAAGCTTTTCGACTTACAACGTGTTGTTTAGGAAAAACAAGATAATTTCGCACGATGCGGGATTTCCTTAAAACGTGATTTTCTGAAAAATTTTGACGAAAGAAAATTCTCCTTTTGGTTCTCTTTAGATGCTACATGTTAAGCACGTACACGCCACAACAATTCTTTTCGAGATACAACGTGTAGTTTTGGAGATACAAGCTAATTTTGTACTATGCGTTATTTCTTCTCGTAAAGAGTTTCCAATGCGTACGTATAAGTCTTTACTCTGCAAAACTGTATTTCCTTATGAAGTGGTATTCTTACATATCCTTTCGAGAGAAAACTGTCCTGTGCCTTCTCTTTTGAGGCTACACACTTAGACATACACGCAACATGAAAGCTTTTCGACTTACAACGTGTTGTTTAGGAAAAACAAGATAATTTCGCACGATGCGGGATTTCCTTAAAACGTGATTTTCTGAAAAATTTTGACGAAAGAAAATTCTCCTTTTGGTTCTCTTTAGATGCTACATGTTAAGACGTACACGCCACAACAATTCTTTTCGAGATACAACGTGTAGTTTTGGAGATACAAGCTAATTTTTTTACTATGCGTTATTTCTTCTCGTAAAGAGTTTCCAATGCGTACGTATATGTCTTTACTCTGCAAAACTGTATTTCCTTATGAAGTGGTATTCTTACATATCCTTTCGAGAGAAAACTGTCCTGTGCCTTCTCTTTTGAGGCTACACACTTAGACATACACGCAACATGAAAGCTTTTCGACTTACAACGTGTTGTTTAGGAAAAACAAGATAATTTCGCACGATGCGGGATTTCCTTTAAAACGTGATTTTCTGAAAAATTTTGACGAAAGAAAATTCTCCTTTTGGTTCTCTTTAGATGCTACATGTTAAGACGTACACGCCACAACAATTCTTTTCGAGATACAACGTGTAGTTTTGGAGATACAAGCTAATTTTGTACGATGCATTATTTCTTCTCGTAAAGAGTTTCCAATGCGTACGTATATGTCTTTACTCTGCAAAACTGTATTTCCTTATGAAGTGGTATTCTTACATATCCTTTCGAGAGAAAACTGTCCTGTGCCTTCTCTTTTGAGGCTACACACTTAGACATACACGCAACATGAAAGCCTTTTCGACTTACAACGTGTTGTTTAGGAAAAACAAGATAATTTCGCACGATGCGGGATTTCCATAAAACGTGATTTTCTGAAAAATTTTGACGAAAGAAAATTCTCCTTTTGGTTCTCTTTAGATGCTACATGTTAAGACGTACACGCCACAACAATTCTTTTCGAGATACAACGTGTAGTTTGGAGATACAAGCTAATTTTGTACGATGCGTTATTTCTTCTCGTAAAGAGTTTCCAATGCGTACGTATATGTCTTTACTCTGCAAAACTGTATTTCCTTATGAAGTGGTATTCTTACATATCCTTTCGAGAGAAAACTGTCCTGTGCCTTCTCTTTTGAGGCTACACACTTAGACATACACGCAACATGAAAGCTTTTCGACTTACAACGTGTTGTTTAGGAAAAACAAGATAATTTCGCACGATGCGGGATTTCCTTAAAACGTGATTTTCTGAAAAATTTTGACGAAAGAAAATTCTCCTTTTGGTTCTCTTTAGATGCTACATGTTAAGACGTACACGCCACAACAATTCTTTTCGAGATACAACGTGTAGTTTTGGAGATACAAGCTAATTTTGTACGATGCGTTATTTCTTCTCGTAAAGAGTTTCCAATGCGTACGTATATGTCTTTACTCTGCAAAAACTCTATATCCTTATGAAGTGGTATTCTTACATATCCTTTCGAGAGAAAACTGTCCTGTGCCTTCTCTTTTGAGGCTACACACTTAGACATACACGCAACATGAAAGCTTTTCGACTTACAACGTGTTGTTTAGGAAAAACAAGATAATTTCGCACGATGCGGGATTTCCTTAAAACGTGATTTTCTGAAAAATTTTGACGAAAGAAAATTCTCCTTTTGGTTCTCTTTAGATGCTACATGTTAAGACGTACACGCCACAACAATTCTTTTCGAGATACAACGTGTAGTTTTGGAGATACAAGCTAATTTTGTACGATGCATTATTTCTTCTCGTAAAGAGTTTCCAATGCGTACGTATATGTCTTTACTCTGCAAAACTGTATTTCCTTATGAAGTGGTATTCTTACATATCCTTTCGAGAGAAAACTGTCCTGTGCCTTCTCTTTTGAGGCTACACACTTAGACATACACGCAACATGAAAGCTTTTCGACTTACAACGTGTTGTTTAGGAAAAACAAGATAATTTCGCACGATGCGGGATTTCCTTAAAAACGTGATTTTCTGAAAAATTTTGACGAAAGAAAATTCTCCTTTTGGTTCTCTTTAGATGCTACATGTTAAGACGTACACGCCACAACAATTCTTTTCGAGATACAACGTGTAGTTTTGGAGATACAAGCTAATTTTGTACGATGCGTTATTTCTTCTCGTAAAGAGTTTCCAATGCGTACGTATATGTCTTTACTCTGCAAAACTGTATTTCCTTATGAAGTGGTAATTCTTACATATCCTTTCGAGAGAAAACTGTCCTGTGCCTTCTCTTTTGAGGCTACACACTTAGACATACACGCAACATGAAAGCTTTTCGACTTACAACGTGTTGTTTAGGAAAAACAAGATAATTTCGCACGATGCGGGATTTCCTTAAAACGTGATTTTCTGAAAAATTTTGACGAAAGAAAATTCTCCTTTTGGTTCTCTTTAGATGCTACATGTTTAAGATGTACACAGCCACAACAATTCTTTTCGAGATACAACGTGTAGTTTTGGAGATACAAGCTAATTTTGTACGATGCGTTATTTCTTCTCGTAAAGAGTTTCCAATGCGTACGTATATGTCTTTACTCTGCAAAAACTCTATTTCCTTATGAAGTGGTATTCTTACATATCCTTTCGAGAGAAAACTGTCCTGTGCCTTCTCTTTTGAGGCTACACACTTAGACATACACGCAACATGAAAGCTTTTCGACTTACAACGTGTTGTTTAGGAAAAACAAGATAATTTCGCACGATGCGGGATTTCCTTAAAACGTGATTTTCTGAAAAATTTTGACGAAAGAAAATTCTCCTTTTGGTTCTCTTTAGATGCTACATGTTAAGACGTACACGCCACAACAATTCTTTTCGAGATAAAACGTGTAGTTTTGGAGATACAAGCTAATTTTTGTACTATGCGTTATTTCTTCTCGTAAAGAGTTTCCAATGCGTACGTATATGTCTTTACTCTGCAAAACTCTATTTCCTTATGAAGTGGTATTCTTACATATCCTTTCGAGAGAAAACTGTCCTGTGCCTTCTCTTTTGAGGCTACACACTTAGAACATACATGCAACATGAAAAGCTTTTCGACTTACAACGTGTTGTTTAGGAAAAACAAGATAATTTCGCACGATGCGGGGATTTCCTTAAAACGTGATTTTCTGAAAAATTTTGACGAAAGAAAATTCTCCTTTTGGTTCTCTTTAAATGCATACATGTTAAGACGTACACGCCACAACCATTCTTTTCGAGATACAACGTGTAGTTTTGGAGATACAAGCTAATTTTGTACATGCGTTATTTCTTCTCGTAAAGAGTTTCCAATGCGTACGTATATGTCTTTACTCTGCAAAACTGTATTTCCTTATGAAGTGGTATTCTTACATATCCTTTCGAGAGAAAACTGTCCTGTGCCTTCTCTTTTGAGGCTACACACTTAGACATACACGCAACATGAAAGCTTTTCGACTTACAACGTGTTGTTTAGGAAAAACAAGATAATTTCGCACGATGCGGGATTTCCTTAAAACGTGATTTTCTGAAAAATTTGACGAAAGAAAATTCTCCTTTTGGTTCTCTTTAGATGCTACATGTTAAGACGTACACGCCACAACAATTCTTTTCGAGATACAACGTGTAGTTTTGGAGATACAAGCTAATTTTGTACTATGCGTTATTTCTTCTCGTAAAGATTTTCCAATGCGTACGTATATGTCTTTACTCTGCAAAACTGTATTTCCTTATGAAGTGGTATTCTTACATATCCTTTCGAGAGAAAACTGTCCTGTGCCTTCTCTTTTGAGGCTACACACTTAGACATACACGCAACATGAAAGCTTTTCGACTTACAACGTGTTGTTTAGGAAAAACAAGATAATTTCGCACGATGCGGGATTTCCTTAAAACGTGATTTTCTGAAAAATTTTGACGAAAGAAAATTATCCTTTTGGTTCTCTTTAGATGCTACATGTTAAGACGTACACGCCACAACAATTCTTTTCGAGATACAACGTGTAGTTTTGGAGATACAAGCTAATTTTGTACTATGCGTTATTTCTTCTCGTAAAGAGTTTCCAATGCGTACGTATATGTCTTTACTCTGCAAAACTGTATTTCCTTATGAAGTGGTATTCTTACATATCCTTTCGAGAGAAAACTGTCCTGTGCCTTCTCTTTTGAGGCTACACACTTAGACATACACGCAACATGAAAGCTTTTCGACTTACAACTTGTTGTTTAGGAAAAACAAGATAATTTCGCACGATGCGGGATTTCCTTAAAACGTGATTTTCTGAAAAATTTTGACGAAAGAAAATTCTCCTTTTGATTCTCTTTAGATGCTACATGTTAAGACGTACACGCCACAACAATTCTTTTCGAGATACAACGTGTAGTTTTGGAGATACAAGCTAATTTTGTACGATGCGTTATTTCTTCTCGTAAAGAGTTTCCAATGCGTACGTATATGTCTTTACTCTGCAAAACTGTATTTCCTTATGAAGTGGTATTCTTACATATCCTTTCGAGAGAAAACTGTCCTGTGCCTTCTCTTTTGAGGCTACACACTTAGACATACACGCAACATGAAAGCTTTTCGACTTACAACGTGTTGTTTAGGAAAAACAAGATAATTTCGCACGATGCGGGATTTCCTTAAAACGTGATTTTCTGAAAAATTTTGACGAAAGAAAATTCTCCTTTTGGTTCTCTTTAGATGCTACATGTTAAGACGTACACGCCACAACAATTCTTTTCGAGATACAACGTGTAGTTTTGGAGATACAAGCTAATTTTGTACTATGCGTTATTTCTTCTCGTAAAGAGTTTCCAATGCGTACGTATATGTCTTTACTCTGCAAAACTGTATTTCCTTATGAAGTGGTATTCTTACATATCCTTTCGAGAGAAAACTGTCCTGTGCCTTCTCTTTTGAGGCTACACACTTAGACATACACGCAACATGAAAGCTTTTCGACTTACAACGTGTTGTTTAGGAAAAACAAGATAATTTCGCACGATGCGGGATTTCCTTAAAACGTGATTTTCTGAAAAATTTTGACGAAAGAAAATTCTCCTTTTGGTTCTCTTTAGATGCTACATGTTAAGACGTACACGCCACAACAATTCTTTTCGAGATACAACGTGTAGTTTTGGAGATACAAGCTAATTTTGTACTATGCGTTATTTCTTCTCGTAAAGAGTTTCCAATGCGTACGTATATGTCTTTACTCTGCAAAACTGTATTTCCTTATGAAGTGGTATTCTTACATATCCTTTCGAGAGAAAACTGTCCTGTGCCTTCTCTTTTGAGGCTACACACTTAGACATACACGCAACATGAAAGCTTTTCGACTTACAACGTGTTGTTTAGGAAAAACAAGATAATTTCGCACGATGCGGGATTTCCTTAAAACGTGATTTTCTGAAAAATTTTGACGAAAGAAAATTCTCCTTTTGGTTCTCTTTAGATGCTACATGTTAAGACGTACACGCCACAACAATTCTTTTCGAGATACAACGTGTAGTTTTGGAGATACAAGCTAATTTTGTACGATGCGTTATTTCTTCTCGTAAAGAGTTTCCAATGCGTACGTATATGTCTTTACTCTGCAAAACTGTATTTCCTTATGAAGTGGTATTCTTACATATCCTTTCGAGAGAAAACTGTCCTGTGCCTTCTCTTTTGAGGCTACACATTTAGACATACACGCAACATGAAAGCTTTTCGACTTACAACGTGTTGTTTAGGAAAAACAAGATAATTTCGCACGATGCGGGATTTCCTTAAAACGTGATTTTCTGAAAAATTTTGACGAAAGAAAATTCTCCTTTTGGTTCTCTTTAGATGCTACATGTTAAGACGTACACGCCACAACAATTCTTTTCGAGATACAACGTGTAGTTTTGGAGATACAAGCTAATTTTGTACTATGCGTTATTTCTTCTCGTAAAGAGTTTCCAATGCGTACGTATATGTCTTTACTCTGCAAAACTGTATTTCCTTATGAAGTGGTATTCTTACATATCCTTTCGAGAGAAAACTGTCCTGTGCCTTCTCTTTTGAGGCTACACACTTAGACATACACGCAACATGAAAGCTTTTCGACTTACAACGTGTTGTTTAGGAAAAACAAGATAATTTCGCACGATGCGGGATTTCCTTAAAACGTGATTTTCTGAAAAATTTTGACGAAAGAAAATTCTCCTTTTGGTTCTCTTTAGATGCTACATGTTAAGACGTACACGCCACAACAATTCTTTTCGAGATACAACGTGTAGTTTTGGAGATACAAGCTAATTTTGTACTATGCGTTATTTCTTCTCGTAAAGAGTTTCCAATGCGTACGTATATGTCTTTACTCTGCAAAACTGTATTTCCTTATGAAGTGGTATTCTTACATATCCTTTCGAGAGAAAACTGTCCTGTGCCTTCTCTTTTGAGGCTACACACTTAGACATACACGCAACATGAAAGCTTTTCGACTTACAACGTGTTGTTTAGGAAAAACAAGATAATTTCGCACGATGCGGGATTTCCTTAAAACGTGATTTTCTGAAAAATTTTGACGAAAGAAAATTCTCCTTTTGGTTCTCTTTAGATGCTACATGTTAAGACGTACACGCCACAACAATTCTTTTCGAGATACAACGTGTAGTTTTGGAGATACAAGCTAATTTTGTACTATGCGTTATTTCTTCTCGTAAAGAGTTTCCAATGCGTACGTATATGTCTTTACTCTGCAAAACTGTATTTCCTTATGAAGTGGTATTCTTACATATCCTTTCGAGAGAAAACTGTCCTGTGCCTTCTCTTTTGAGGCTACACACTTAGACATACACGCAACATGAAAGCTTTTCGACTTACAACGTGTTGTTTAGGAAAAACAAGATAATTTCGCACGATGCGGGATTTCCTTAAAACGTGATTTTCTGAAAAATTTTGACGAAAGAAAATTCTCCTTTTGGTTCTCTTTAGATGCTACATGTTAAGACGTACACGCCACAACAATTCTTTTCGAGATACAACGTGTAGTTTTGGAGATACAAGCTAATTTTGTACGATGCGTTATTTCTTCTCGTAAAGAGTTTCCAATGCGTACGTATATGTCTTTACTCTGCAAAACTGTATTTCCTTATGAAGTGGTATTCTTACATATCCTTTCGAGAGAAAACTGTCCTGTGCCTTCTCTTTTGAGGCTACACACTTAGACATACACGCAACATGAAAGCTTTTCGACTTACAACGTGTTGTTTAGGAAAAACAAGATAATTTCGCACGATGCGGGATTTCCTTAAAACGTGATTTTCTGAAAAATTTTGACGAAAGAAAATTCTCCTTTTGGTTCTCTTTAGATGCTACATGTTAAGACGTACACGCCACAACAATTCTTTTCGAGATACAACGTGTAGTTTTGGAGATACAAGCTAATTTTGTACTATGCGTTATTTCTTCTCGTAAAGAGTTTCCAATGCGTACGTATATGTCTTTACTCTGCAAAACTGTATTTCCTTATGAAGTGGTATTCTTACATATCCTTTCGAGAGAAAACTGTCCTGTGCCTTCTCTTTTGAGGCTACACACTTAGACATACACGCAACATGAAAGCTTTTCGACTTACAACGTGTTGTTTAGGAAAAACAAGATAATTTCGCACGATGCGGGATTTCCTTAAAACGTGATTTTCTGAAAAATTTTGACGAAAGAAAATTCTCCTTTTGGTTCTCTTTAGATGCTACATGTTAAGACGTACACGCCACAACAATTCTTTTCGAGATACAACGTGTAGTTTTGGAGATACAAGCTAATTTTGTACTATGCGTTATTTCTTCTCGTAAAGAGTTTCCAATGCGTACGTATATGTCTTTACTCTGCAAAACTGTATTTCCTTATGAAGTGGTATTCTTACATATCCTTTCGAGAGAAAACTGTCCTGTGCCTTCTCTTTTGAGGCTACACACTTAGACATACACGCAACATGAAAGCTTTTCGACTTACAACGTGTTGTTTAGGAAAAACAAGATAATTTCGCACGATGCGGGATTTCCTTAAAACGTGATTTTCTGAAAAATTTTGACGAAAGAAAATTCTCCTTTTGGTTCTCTTTAGATGCTACATGTTAAGACGTACACGCCACAACAATTCTTTTCGAGATACAACGTGTAGTTTTGGAGATACAAGCTAATTTTGTACGATGCGTTATTTCTTCTCGTAAAGAGTTTCCAATGCGTACGTATATGTCTTTACTCTGCAAAACTGTATTTCCTTATGAAGTGGTATTCTTACATATCCTTTCGAGAGAAAACTGTCCTGTGCCTTCTCTTTTGAGGCTACACATTTAGACATACACGCAACATGAAAGCTTTTCGACTTACAACGTGTTGTTTAGGAAAAACAAGATAATTTCGCACGATGCGGGATTTCCTTAAAACGTGATTTTCTGAAAAATTTTGACGAAAGAAAATTCTCCTTTTGGTTCTCTTTAGATGCTACATGTTAAGACGTACACGCCACAACAATTCTTTTCGAGATACAACGTGTAGTTTTGGAGATACAAGCTAATTTTGTACTATGCGTTATTTCTTCTCGTAAAGAGTTTCCAATGCGTACGTATATGTCTTTACTCTGCAAAACTGTATTTCCTTATGAAGTGGTATTCTTACATATCCTTTCGAGAGAAAACTGTCCTGTGCCTTCTCTTTTGAGGCTACACACTTAGACATACACGCAACATGAAAGCTTTTCGACTTACAACGTGTTGTTTAGGAAAAACAAGATAATTTCGCACGATGCGGGATTTCCTTAAAACGTGATTTTCTGAAAAATTTTGACGAAAGAAAATTCTCCTTTTGGTTCTCTTTAGATGCTACATGTTATGACGTACACGCCACAACAATTCTTTTCGAGATACAACGTGTAGTTTTGGAGATACAAGCTAATTTTGTACTATGCGTTATTTCTTCTCGTAAAGAGTTTCCAATGCGTACGTATATGTCTTTACTCTGCAAAACTGTATTTCCTTATGAAGTGGTATTCTTACATATCCTTTCGAGAGAAAACTGTCCTGTGCCTTCTCTTTTGAGGCTACACACTTAGACATACACGCAACATGAAAGCTTTTCGACTTACAACGTGTTGTTTAGGAAAAACAAGATAATTTCGCACGATGCGGGATTTCCTTAAAACGTGATTTTCTGAAAAATTTTGACGAAAGAAAATTCTCCTTTTGGTTCTCTTTAGATGCTACATGTTAAGACGTACACGCCACAACAATTCTTTTCGAGATACAACGTGTAGTTTTGGAGATACAAGCTAATTTTGTACTATGCGTTATTTCTTCTCGTAAAGAGTTTCCAATGCGTACGTATATGTCTTTACTCTGCAAAACTGTATTTCCTTATGAAGTGGTATTCTTACATATCCTTTCGAGAGAAAACTGTCCTGTGCCTTCTCTTTTGAGGCTACACACTTAGACATACACGCAACATGAAAGCTTTTCGACTTACAACGTGTTGTTTAGGAAAAACAAGATAATTTCGCACGATGCGGGATTTCCTTAAAACGTGATTTTCTGAAAAATTTTGACGAAAGAAAATTCTCCTTTTGGTTCTCTTTAGATGCTACATGTTAAGACGTACACGCCACAACAATTCTTTTCGAGATACAACGTGTAGTTTTGGAGATACAAGCTAATTTTGTACGATGCGTTATTTCTTCTCGTAAAGAGTTTCCAATGCGTACGTATATGTCTTTACTCTGCAAAACTGTATTTCCTTATGAAGTGGTATTCTTACATATCCTTTCGAGAGAAAACTGTCCTGTGCCTTCTCTTTTGAGGCTACACACTTAGACATACACGCAACATGAAAGCTTTTCGACTTACAACGTGTTGTTTAGGAAAAACAAGATAATTTCGCACGATGCGGGATTTCCTTAAAACGTGATTTTCTGAAAAATTTTGACGAAAGAAAATTCTCCTTTTGGTTCTCTTTAGATGCTACATGTTAAGACGTACACGCCACAACAATTCTTTT
Source organism: Apodemus sylvaticus (assembly GCF_947179515.1). Lineage (NCBI taxonomy): Eukaryota > Metazoa > Chordata > Mammalia > Rodentia > Muridae > Apodemus > Apodemus sylvaticus. The sequence goes on from NW_026263141.1 coordinate 16,794, forward strand.
CGAGATACAACGTGTAGTTTTGGAGATACAAGCTAATTTTGTACGATGCGTTATTTCTTCTCGTAAAGAGTTTCCAATGCGTACGTATATGTCTTTACTCTGCAAAACTGTATTTCCTTATGAAGTGGTATTCTTATATATCCTTTCGAGAGAAAACTGGCCTGTGCCTTCTCTTTTGAGGCTACACACTTAGACATACACGCAACATGAAAGCTTTTCGACTTACAACGTGTTGTTTAGGAAAAACAAGATAATTTCGCACGATGCGGGATTTCCTTAAAACGTGATTTTCTGAAAAATTTTGACGAAAGAAAATTCTCCTTTTGGTTCTCTTTAGATGCTACATGTTAAGACGTACACGCCACAACAATTCTTTTCGAGATACAACGTGTAGTTTTGGAGATACAAGCTAATTTTGTACTATGCGTTATTTCTTCTCGTAAAGAGTTTCCAATGCGTACGTATATGTCTTTACTCTGCAAAACTGTATTTCCTTATGAAGTGGTATTCTTACATATCCTTTCGAGAGAAAACTGTCCTGTGCCTTCTCTTTTGAGGCTACACACGTAGACATACACGCAACATGAAAGCTTTTCGACTTACAACGTGTTGTTTAGGAAAAACAAGATAATTTCGCACGATGCGGGATTTCCTTAAAACGTGATTTTCTGAAAAATTTTGACGAAAGAAAATTCTCCTTTTGGTTCTCTTTAGATGCTACATGTTAAGACGTACACGCCACAACAATTCTTTTCGAGATACAACGTGTAGTTTTGGAGATACAAGCTAATTTTGTACGATGCGTTATTTCTTCTCGTAAAGAGTTTACAATGCGTACGTATATGTCTTTACTCTGCAAAACTGTATTTCCTTATGAAGTGGTATTCTTACATATCCTTTCGAGAGAAAACTGTCCTGTGCCTTCTCTTTTGAGGCTACACACTTAGACATACACGCAACATGAAAGCTTTTCGACTTACAACGTGTTGTTTAGGAAAAACAAGATAATTTCGCACGATGCGGGATTTCCTTAAAACGTGATTTTCTGAAAAATTTTGACGAAAGAAAATTCTCCTTTTGGTTCTCTTTAGATGCTACATGTTAAGACGTACACGCCACAACAATTCTTTTCGAGATACAAAGTGTAGTTTTGGAGATACAAGCTAATTTTGTACGATGCGTTATTTCTTCTCGTAAAGAGTTTCCAATGCGTACGTATATGTCTTTACTCTGCAAAACTGTATTTCCTTATGAAGTGGTATTCTTACATATCCTTTCGAGAGAAAACTGTCCTGTGCCTTCTCTTTTGAGGCTACACACTTAGACATACACGCAACATGAAAGCTTTTCGACTTACAACGTGTTGTTTAGGAAAAACAAGATAATTTCGCACGATGCGGGATTTCCTTAAAACGTGATTTTCTGAAAAATTTTGACGAAAGAAAATTCTCCTTTTGGTTCTCTTTAGATGCTACATGTTAAGACGTACACGCCACAACAATTCTTTTCGAGATACAACGTGTAGTTTTGGAGATACAAGCTAATTTTGTACTATGCGTTATTTCTTCTCGTAAAGAGTTTCCAATGCGTACGTATATGTCTTTACTCTGCAAAACTGTATTTCCTTATGAAGTGGTATTCTTACATATCCTTTCGAGAGAAAACTGTCCTGTGCCTTCTCTTTTGAGGCTACACACTTAGACATACACGCAACATGAAAGCTTTTCGACTTACAACGTGTTGTTTAGGAAAAACAAGATAATTTCGCACGATGCGGGATTTCCTTAAAACGTGATTTTCTGAAAAATTTTGACGAAAGAAAATTCTCCTTTTGGTTCTCTTTAGATGCTACATGTTAAGACGTACACGCCACAACAATTCTTTTCGAGATACAACGTGTAGTTTTGGAGATACAAGCTAATTTTGTACTATGCGTTATTTCTTCTCGTAAAGAGTTTCCAATGCGTACGTATATGTCTTTACTCTGCAAAACTGTATTTCCTTATGAAGTGGTATTCTTACATATCCTTTCGAGAGAAAACTGTCCTGTGCCTTCTCTTTTGAGGCTACACACTTAGACATACACGCAACATGAAAGCTTTTCGACTTACAACGTGTTGTTTAGGAAAAACAAGATAATTTCGCACGATGCGGGATTTCCTTAAAACGTGATTTTCTGAAAAATTTTGACGAAAGAAAATTCTCCTTTTGGTTCTCTTTAGATGCTACATGTTAAGACGTACACGCCACAACAATTCTTTTCGAGATACAACGTGTAGTTTTGGAGATACAAGCTAATTTTGTACGATGCGTTATTTCTTCTCGTAAAGAGTTTCCAATGCGTACGTATATGTCTTTACTCTGCAAAACTGTATTTCCTTATGAAGTGGTATTCTTACATATCCTTTCGAGAGAAAACTGTCCTGTGCCTTCTCTTTTGAGGCTACACACTTAGACATACACGCAACATGAAAGCTTTTCGACTTACAACGTGTTGTTTAGGAAAAACAAGATAATTTCGCACGATGCGGGATTTCCTTAAAACGTGATTTTCTGAAAAATTTTGACGAAAGAAAATTCTCCTTTTGGTTCTCTTTAGATGCTACATGTTAAGACGTACACGCCACAACAATTCTTTTCGAGATACAACGTGTAGTTTTGGAGATACAAGCTAATTTTGTACTATGCGTTATTTCTTCTCGTAAAGAGTTTCCAATGCGTACGTATATGTCTTTACTCTGCAAAACTGTATTTCCTTATGAAGTGGTATTCTTACATATCCTTTCGAGAGAAAACTGTCCTGTGCCTTCTCTTTTGAGGCTACACACTTAGACATACACGCAACATGAAAGCTTTTCGACTTACAACGTGTTGTTTAGGAAAAACAAGATAATTTCGCACGATGCGGGATTTCCTTAAAACGTGATTTTCTGAAAAATTTTGACGAAAGAAAATTCTCCTTTTGGTTCTCTTTAGATGCTACATGTTAAGACGTACACGCCACAACAATTCTTTTCGAGATACAACGTGTAGTTTTGGAGATACAAGCTAATTTTGTACTATGCGTTATTTCTTCTCGTAAAGAGTTTCCAATGCGTACGTATATGTCTTTACTCTGCAAAACTGTATTTCCTTATGAAGTGGTATTCTTACATATCCTTTCGAGAGAAAACTGTCCTGTGCCTTCTCTTTTGAGGCTACACACTTAGACATACACGCAACATGAAAGCTTTTCGACTTACAACGTGTTGTTTAGGAAAAACAAGATAATTTCGCACGATGCGGGATTTCCTTAAAACGTGATTTTCTGAAAAATTTTGACGAAAGAAAATTCTCCTTTTGGTTCTCTTTAGATGCTACATGTTAAGACGTACACGCCACAACAATTCTTTTCGAGATACAACGTGTAGTTTTGGAGATACAAGCTAATTTTGTACGATGCGTTATTTCTTCTCGTAAAGAGTTTCCAATGCGTACGTATATGTCTTTACTCTGCAAAACTGTATTTCCTTATGAAGTGGTATTCTTACATATCCTTTCGAGAGAAAACTGTCCTGTGCCTTCTCTTTTGAGGCTACACATTTAGACATACACGCAACATGAAAGCTTTTCGACTTACAACGTGTTGTTTAGGAAAAACAAGATAATTTCGCACGATGCGGGATTTCCTTAAAACGTGATTTTCTGAAAAATTTTGACGAAAGAAAATTCTCCTTTTGGTTCTCTTTAGATGCTACATGTTAAGACGTACACGCCACAACAATTCTTTTCGAGATACAACGTGTAGTTTTGGAGATACAAGCTAATTTTGTACTATGCGTTATTTCTTCTCGTAAAGAGTTTCCAATGCGTACGTATATGTCTTTACTCTGCAAAACTGTATTTCCTTATGAAGTGGTATTCTTACATATCCTTTCGAGAGAAAACTGTCCTGTGCCTTCTCTTTTGAGGCTACACACTTAGACATACACGCAACATGAAAGCTTTTCGACTTACAACGTGTTGTTTAGGAAAAACAAGATAATTTCGCACGATGCGGGATTTCCTTAAAACGTGATTTTCTGAAAAATTTTGACGAAAGAAAATTCTCCTTTTGGTTCTCTTTAGATGCTACATGTTAAGACGTACACGCCACAACAATTCTTTTCGAGATACAACGTGTAGTTTTGGAGATACAAGCTAATTTTGTACTATGCGTTATTTCTTCTCGTAAAGAGTTTCCAATGCGTACGTATATGTCTTTACTCTGCAAAACTGTATTTCCTTATGAAGTGGTATTCTTACATATCCTTTCGAGAGAAAACTGTCCTGTGCCTTCTCTTTTGAGGCTACACACTTAGACATACACGCAACATGAAAGCTTTTCGACTTACAACGTGTTGTTTAGGAAAAACAAGATAATTTCGCACGATGCGGGATTTCCTTAAAACGTGATTTTCTGAAAAATTTTGACGAAAGAAAATTCTCCTTTTGGTTCTCTTTAGATGCTACATGTTAAGACGTACACGCCACAACAATTCTTTTCGAGATACAACGTGTAGTTTTGGAGATACAAGCTAATTTTGTACTATGCGTTATTTCTTCTCGTAAAGAGTTTCCAATGCTTACGTATATGTCTTTACTCTGCAAAACTGTATTTCCTTATGAAGTGGTATTCTTACATATCCTTTCGAGAGAAAACTGTCCTGTGCCTTCTCTTTTGAGGCTACACACTTAGACATACACGCAACATGAAAGCTTTTCGACTTACAACGTGTTGTTTAGGAAAAACAAGATAATTTCGCACGATGCGGGATTTCCTTAAAACGTGATTTTCTGAAAAATTTTGACGAAAGAAAATTCTCCTTTTGGTTCTCTTTAGATGCTACATGTTAAGACGTACACGCCACAACAATTCTTTTCGAGATACAACGTGTAGTTTTGGAGATACAAGCTAATTTTGTACGATGCGTTATTTCTTCTCGTAAAGAGTTTCCAATGCGTACGTATATGTCTTTACTCTGCAAAACTGTATTTCCTTATGAAGTGGTATTCTTACATATCCTTTCGAGAGAAAACTGTCCTGTGCCTTCTCTTTTGAGGCTACACACTTAGACATACACGCAACATGAAAGCTTTTCGACTTACAACGTGTTGTTTAGGAAAAACAAGATAATTTCGCACGATGCGGGATTTCCTTAAAACGTGATTTTCTGAAAAATTTTGACGAAAGAAAATTCTCCTTTTGGTTCTCTTTAGATGCTACATGTTAAGACGTACACGCCACAACAATTCTTTTCGAGATACAACGTGTAGTTTTGGAGATACAAGCTAATTTTGTACGATGCGTTATTTCTTCTCGTAAAGAGTTTCCAATGCGTACGTATATGTCTTTACTCTGCAAAACTGTATTTCCTTATGAAGTGGTATTCTTACATATCCTTTCGAGAGAAAACTGTCCTGTGCCTTCTCTTTTGAGGCTACACACTTAGACATACACGCAACATGAAAGCTTTTCGACTTACAACGTGTTGTTTAGGAAAAACAAGATAATTTCGCACGATGCGGGATTTCCTTAAAACGTGATTTTCTGAAAAATTTTGACGAAAGAAAATTCTCCTTTTGGTTCTCTTTAGATGCTACATGTTAAGACGTACACGCCACAACAATTCTTTTCGAGATACAACGTGTAGTTTTGGAGATACAAGCTAATTTTGTACTATGCGTTATTTCTTCTCGTAAAGAGTTTCCAATGCGTACGTATATGTCTTTACTCTGCAAAACTGTATTTCCTTATGAAGTGGTATTCTTACATATCCTTTCGAGAGAAAACTGTCCTGTGCCTTCTCTTTTGAGGCTACACACTTAGACATACACGCAACATGAAAGCTTTTCGACTTACAACGTGTTGTTTAGGAAAAACAAGATAATTTCGCACGATGCGGGATTTCCTTAAAACGTGATTTTCTGAAAAATTTTGACGAAAGAAAATTCTCCTTTTGGTTCTCTTTAGATGCTACATGTTAAGACGTACACGCCACAACAATTCTTTTCGAGATACAACGTGTAATTTTGGAGATACAAGCTAATTTTGTACGATGCGTTATTTCTTCTCGTAAAGAGTTTCCAATGCGTACGTATATGTCTGTACTCTGCAAAACTGTATTTCCTTATGAAGTGGTATTCTTACATATCCTTTCGAGAGAAAACTGTCCTGTGCCTTCTCTTTTGAGGCTACACACTTAGACATACACGCAACATGAAAGCTTTTCGACTTACAACGTGTTGTTTAGGAAAAACAAGATAATTTCGCACGATGCGGGATTTCCTTAAAACGTGATTTTCTGAAAAATTTTGACGAAAGAAAATTCTCCTTTTGGTTCTCTTTAGATGCTACATGTTAAGACGTACACGCCACAACAATTCTTTTCGAGATACAACGTGTAGTTTTGGAGATACAAGCTAATTTTGTACTATGCGTTATTTCTTCTCGTAAAGAGTTTCCAATGCGTACGTATATGTCTTTACTCTGCAAAACTCTATTTCCTTATGAAGTGGTATTCTTACATATCCTTTCGAGAGAAAACTGTCCTGTGCCTTCTCTTTTGAGGCTACACACTTAGACATACACGCAACATGAAAGCTTTTCGACTTACAACGTGTTGTTTAGGAAATACAAGATAATTTCGCACGATGCGGGATTTCCTTAAAACGTGATTTTCTGAAAAATTTTGACGAAAGAAAATTCTCCTTTTGGTTCTCTTTAGATGCTACATGTTAAGACGTACACGCCACAACAATTCTTTTCGAGATACAACGTGTAGTTTTGGAGATACAAGCTAATTTTGTACTATGCGTTATTTCTTCTCGTAAAGAGTTTCCAATGCGTACGTATATGTCTTTACTCTGCAAAACTGTATTTCCTTATGAAGTGGTATTCTTACATATCCTTTCGAGAGAAAACTGTCCTGTGCCTTCTCTTTTGAGGCTACACACTTAGACATACACGCAACATGAAAGCTTTTCGACTTACAACGTGTTGTTTAGGAAAATCAAGATAATTTCGCACGATGCGGGATTTCCTTAAAACGTGATTTTCTGAAAAATTTTGACGAAAGAAAATTCTCCTTTTGGTTCTCTTTAGATGCTACATGTTAAGACGTACACGCCACAACAATTCTTTTCGAGATACAACGTGTAGTTTTGGAGATACAAGCTAATTTTGTACGATGCGTTATTTCTTCTCGTAAAGAGTTTCCAATGCGTACGTATATGTCTTTACTCTGCAAAACTGTATTTCCTTATGAAGTGGTATTCTTACATATCCTTTCGAGAGAAAACTGTCCTGTGCCTTCTCTTTTGAGGCTACACACTTAGACATACACGCAACATGAAAGCTTTTCGACTTACAACGTGTTGTTTAGGAAAAACAAGATAATTTCGCACGATGCGGGATTTCCTTAAAACGTGATTTTCTGAAAAATTTTGACGAAAGAAAATTCTCCTTTTGGTTCTCTTTAGATGCTACATGTTAAGACGTACACGCCACAACAATTCTTTTCGAGATACAACGTGTAGTTTTGGAGATACAAGCTAATTTTGTACTATGCGTTATTTCTTCTCGTAAAGAGTTTCCAATGCGTACGTATATGTCTTTACTCTGCAAAACTGTATTTCCTTATGAAGTGGTATTCTTACATATCCTTTCGAGAGAAAACTGTCCTGTGCCTTCTCTTTTGAGGCTACACACTTAGACATACACGCAACATGAAAGCTTTTCGACTTACAACGTGTTGTTTAGGAAAAACAAGATAATTTCGCACGATGCGGGATTTCCTTAAAACGTGATTTTCTGAAAAATTTTGACGAAAGAAAATTCTCCTTTTGGTTCTCTTTAGATGCTACATGTTAAGACGTACACGCCACAACAATTCTTTTCGAGATACAACGTGTAGTTTTGGAGATACAAGCTAATTTTGTACTATGCGTTATTTCTTCTCGTAAAGAGTTTCCAATGCGTACGTATATGTCTTTACTCTGCAAAACTGTATTTCCTTATGAAGTGGTATTCTTACATATCCTTTCGAGAGAAAACTGTCCTGTGCCTTCTCTTTTGAGGCTACACACTTAGACATACACGCAACATGAAAGCTTTTCGACTTACAACGTGTTGTTTAGGAAAAACAAGATAATTTCGCACGATGCGGGATTTCCTTAAAACGTGATTTTCTGAAAAATTTTGACGAAAGAAAATTCTCCTTTTGGTTCTCTTTAGATGCTACATGTTAAGACGTACACGCCACAACAATTCTTTTCGAGATACAACGTGTAGTTTTGGAGATACAAGCTAATTTTGTACTATGCGTTATTTCTTCTCGTAAAGAGTTTCCAATGCGTATGTATATGTCTTTACGCTGCAAAACTGTATTTCCTTATGAAGTGGTATTCTTACATATCCTTTCGAGAGAAAACTGTCCTGTGCCTTCTCTTTTGAGGCTACACACTTAGACATACACGCAACATGAAAGCTTTTCGACTTACAACGTGTTGTTTAGGAAAAACAAGATAATTTCGCACGATGCGGGATTTCCTTAAAACGTGATTTTCTGAAAAATTTTGACGAAAGAAAATTCTCCTTTTGGTTCTCTTTAGAAGCTACATGTTAAGACGTACACGCCACAACAATTCTTTTCGAGATACAACGTGTAGTTTTGGAGATACAAGCTAATTTTGTACTATGCGTTATTTCTTCTCGTAAAGAGTTTCCAATGCGTACGTATATGTCTTTACTCTGCAAAACTGTATTTCCTTATGAAGTGGTATTCTTACATATCCTTTCGAGAGAAAACTGTCCTGTGCCTTCTCTTTTGAGGCTACACACTTAGACATACACGCAACATGAAAGCTTTTCGACTTACAACGTGTTGTTTAGGAAAAACAAGATAATTTCGCACGATGCGGGATTTCCTTAACACGTGATTTTCTGAAAAATTTTGACGAAAGAAAATTCTCCTTTTGGTTCTCTTTAGATGCTACATGTTAAGACGTACACGCCACAACAATTCTTTTCGAGATACAACGTGTAGTTTTGGAGATACAAGCTAATTTTGTACTATGCGTTATTTCTTCTCGTAAAGAGTTTCCAATGCGTACGTATATGTCTTTACTCTGCAAAACTCTATTTCCTTATGAAGTGGTATTCTTACATATCCTTTCGAGAGAAAACTGTCCTGTGCCTTCTCTTTTGAGGCTACACACTTAGACATACACGCAACATGAAAGCTTTTCGACTTACAACGTGTTGTTTAGGAAAAACAAGATAATTTCGCACGATGCGGGATTTCCTTAACACGTGATTTTCTGAAAAATTTTGACGAAAGAAAATTCTCCTTTTGGTTCTCTTTAGATGCTACATGTTAAGACGTACACGCCACAACAATTCTTTTCGAGATACAACGTGTAGTTTTGGAGATACAAGCTAATTTTGTACTATGCGTTATTTCTTCTCGTAAAGAGTTTCCAATGCGTACGTATATGTCTTTACTCTGGAAAACTGTATTTCCTTATGAAGTGGTATTCTTACATATCCTTTCGAGAGAAAACTGTCCTGTGCCTTCTCTTTTGAGGCTACACACTTAGACATACATGCAACATGAAAGCTTTTCGACTTACAACGTGTTGTTTAGGAAAAACAAGATAATTTCGCACGATGCGGGATTTCCTTAAAACGTGATTTTCTGAAAAATTTTGACGAAAGAAAATTCTCCTTTTGGTTCTCTTTAGATGCTACATGTTAAGACGTACACGCCACAACAATTCTTTTCGAGATACAACGTGTAGTTTTGGAGATACAAGCTAATTTTGCACTATGCGTTATTTCTTCTCGTAAAGAGTTTCCAATGCGTACGTATATGTCTTTACTCTGCAAAACTGTATTTCCTTATGAAGTGGTATTCTTACATATCCTTTCGAGAGAAAACTGTCCTGTGCCTTCTCTTTTGAGGCTACACACTTAGACATACACGCAACATGAAAGCTTTTCGACTTACAACGTGTTGTTTAGGAAAAACAAGATAATTTCGCACGATGCGGGATTTCCTTAAAACGTGATTTTCTGAAAAATTTTGACGAAAGAAAATTCTCCTTTTGGTTCTCTTTAGATGCTACATGTTAAGACGTACACGCCACAACAATTCTTTTCGAGATACAACGTGTAGTTTTGGAGATACAAGCTAATTTTGTACTATGCGTTATTTCTTCTCGTAAAGAGTTTCCAATGCGTACGTATATGTCTTTACTCTGCAAAACTGTATTTCCTTATGAAGTGGTATTCTTACATATCCTTTCGAGAGAAAACTGTCCTGTGCGTTCTCTTTTGAGGCTACACACTTAGACATACACGCAACATGAAAGCTTTTCGACTTACAACGTGTTGTTTAGGAAAAACAAGATAATTTCGCACGATGCGGGATTTCCTTAAAACGTGATTTTCTGAAAAATTTTGACGAAAGAAAATTCTCCTTTTGGTTCTCTTTAGATGCTACATGTTAAGACGTACACGCCACAACAATTCTTTTCGAGATACAACGTGTAGTTTTGGAGATACAAACTAATTTTGTACTATGCGTTATTTCTTCTCGTAAAGAGTTTCCAATGCGTACGTATATGTCTTTACTCTGCAAAACTCTATTTCCTTATGAAGTGGTATTCTTACATATCCTTTCGAGAGAAAACTGTCCTGTGCCTTCTCTTTTGAGGCTACACACTTAGACATACACGCAACATGAAAGCTTTTCGACTTACAACGTGTTGTTTAGGAAAAACAAGATAATTTCGCACGATGCGGGATTTCCTTAAAACGTGATTTTCTGAAAAATTTTGACGAAAGAAAATTCTCCTTTTGGTTCTCTTTAGATGCTACATGTTAAGACGTACACGCCACAACAATTCTTTTCGAGATACAACGTGTAGTTTTGGAGATACAAGCTAATTTTGTACTATGCGTTATTTCTTCTCGTAAAGAGTTTCCAATGCGTACGTATATGTCTTTACACTGCCAAACTGTATTTCCTTATGAAGTGGTATTCTTACATATCCTTTCGAGAGAAAACTGTCCTGTGCCTTCTCTTTTGAGGCTACACACGTAGACATACACGCAACATGAAAGCTTTTCGACTTACAACGTGTTGTTTAGGAAAAACAAGATAATTTCGCACGATGCGGGATTTCCTTAAAACGTGATTTTCTGAAAAATTTTGACGAAAGAAAATTCTCCTTTTGGTTCTCTTTAGATGCTACATGTTAAGACGTACACGCCACAACAATTCTTTTCGAGATACAACGTGTAGTTTTGGAGATACAAGCTAATTTTGTACTATGCGTTATTTCTTCTCATAAAGAGTTTCCAATGTGTACGTATATGTCTTTACTCTGCAAAACTCTATTTCCTTATGAAGTGGTATTCTTACATATCCTTTCGAGAGAAAACTGTCCTGTGCCTTCTCTTTTGAGGCTACACACTTAGACATACACGCAACATGAAAGCTTTTCGACTTACAACGTGTTGTTTAGGAAAAACAAGATAATTTCGCACGATGCGGGATTTCCTTAAAACGTGATTTTCTGAAAAATTTTGACGAAAGAAAATTCTCCTTTTGGTTCTCTTTAGATGCTACATGTTAAGACGTACACGCCACAACAATTCTTTTCGAGATACAACGTGTAGTTTTGGAGATACAAGCTAATTTTGTACGATGCGTTATTTCTTCTCGTAAAGAGTTTCCAATGCGTACGTATATGTCTTTACTCTGCAAAACTGTATTTCCTTATGAAGTGGTATTCTTACATATCCTTTCGAGAGAAAACTGTCCTGTGCCTTCTCTTTTGAGGCTACACACTTAGACATACACGCAACATGAAAGCTTTTCGACTTACAACGTGTTGTTTAGGAAAAACAAGATAATTTCGCACGATGCGGGATTTCCTTAAAACGTGATTTTCTGAAAAATTTTGACGAAAGAAAATTCTCCTTTTGGTTCTCTTTAGATGCTACATGTTAAGACGTACACGCCACAACAATTCTTTTCGAGATACAACGTGTAGTTTTGGAGATACAAGCTAATTTTGTACGATGCGTTATTTCTTCTCGTAAAGAGTTTCCAATGCGTACGTATGTCTTTACTCTGCAAAACTGTATTTTCTTATGAAGTGGTATTCTTACATATCCTTTCGAGAGAAAACTGTCCTGTGCCTTCTCTTTTGAGGCTACAAACTTAGACATACACGCAACATGAAAGCTTTTCGACTTACAACGTGTTGTTTAGGAAAAACAAGATAATTTCGCACGATGCGGGATTTCCTTAAAACGTGATTTTCTGAAAAATTTTGACGAAAGAAAATTCTCCTTTTGGTTCTCTTTAGATGCTACATGTTAAGACGTACACGCCACAACAATTCTTTTCGAGATACAACGTGTAGTTTTGGAGATACAAGCTAATTTTGTACGATGCGTTATTTCTTCTCGTAAAGAGTTTCCAATGCGTACGTATATGTCTTTACTCTGCAAAACTGTATTTCCTTATGAAGTGGTATTCTTACATATCCTTTCGAGAGAAAACTGTCCTGTGCCTTCTCTTTTGAGGCTACACACTTAGACATACACGCAACATGAAAGCTTTTCGACTTACAACGTGTTGTTTAGGAAAAACAAGATAATTTCGCACGATGCGGGATTTCCTTAAAACGTGATTTTCTGAAAAATTTTGACGAAAGAAAATTCTCCTTTTGGTTCTCTTTAGATGCTACATGTTAAGACGTACACGCCACAACAATTCTTTTCGAGATACAACGTGTAGTTTTGGAGATACAAGCTAATTTTGTACGATGCGTTATTTCTTCTCGTAAAGAGTTTCCAATGCGTACGTATATGTCTTTACTCTGCAAAACTGTATTTCCTTATGAAGTGGTATTCTTACATATCCTTTCGAGAGAAAACTGTCCTGTGCCTTCTCTTTTGAGGCTACACACTTAGACATACACGCAACATGAAAGCTTTTCGACTTACAACGTGTTGTTTAGGAAAAACAAGATAATTTCGCACGATGCGGGATTTCCTTAAAACGTGATTTTCTGAAAAATTTTGACGAAAGAAAATTCTCCTTTTGGTTCTCTTTAGATGCTACATGTTAAGACGTACACGCCACAACAATTCTTTTCGAGATACAACGTGTAGTTTTGGAGATACAAGCTAATTTTGTACGATGCGTTATTTCTTCTCGTAAAGAGTTTCCAATGCGTACGTATATGTCTTTACTCTGCAAAACTCTATTTCCTTATGAAGTGGTATTCTTACATATCCTTTCGAGAGAAAACTGTCCTGTGCCTTCTCTTTTGAGGCTACACACTTAGACATACACGCAACATGAAAGCTTTTCGACTTACAACGTGTTGTTTAGGAAAAACAAGATAATTTCGCACGATGCGGGATTTCCTTAAAACGTGATTTTCTGAAAAATTTTGACGAAAGAAAATTCTCCTTTTGGTTCTCTTTAGATGCTACATGTTAAGACGTACACGCCACAACAATTCTTTTCGAGATACAACGTGTAGTTTTGGAGATACAAGCTAATTTTGTACGATGCGTTATTTCTTCTCGTAAAGAGTTTCCAATGCGTACGTATATGTCTTTACTCTGCAAAACTCTATTTCCTTATGAAGTGGTATTCTTACATATCCTTTCGAGAGAAAACTGTCCTGTGCCTTCTCTTTTGAGGCTACACACTTAGACATACACGCAACATGAAAGCTTTTCGACTTACAACGTGTTGTTTAGGAAAAACAAGATAATTTCGCACGATGCGGGATTTCCTTAAAACGTGATTTTCTGAAAAATTTTGAGGAAAGAAAATTCTCCTTTTGGTTCTCTTTAGATGCTACATGTTAAGACGTACACGCCACAACAATTCTTTTCGAGATACAACGTGTAGTTTTGGAGATACAAGCTAATTTTGTACGATGCGTTATTTCTTCTCGTAAAGAGTTTCCAATGCGTACGTATATGTCTTTACTCTGCAAAACTGTATTTCCTTATGAAGTGGTATTCTTACATATCCTTTCGAGAGAAAACTGTCCTGTGCCTTCTCTTTTGAGGCTACACACTTAGACATACACGCAACATGAAAGCTTTTCGACTTACAACGTGTTGTTTAGGAAAAACAAGATAATTTCGCACGATGCGGGATTTCCTTAACACGTGATTTTCTGAAAAATTTTGACGAAAGAAAATTCTCCTTTTGGTTCTCTTTAGATGCTACATGTTAAGACGTACACGCCACAACAATTCTTTTCGAGATACAACGTGTAGTTTTGGAGATACAAGCTAATTTTGTACTATGCGTTATTTCTTCTCGTAAAGAGTTTCCAATGCGTACGTATATGTCTTTACTCTGCAAAACTCTATTTCCTTATGAAGTGGTATTCTTACATATCCTTTCGAGAGAAAACTGTCCTGTGCCTTCTCTTTTGAGGCTACACACTTAGACATACACGCAACATGAAAGCTTTTCGACTTACAACGTGTTGTTTAGGAAAAACAAGATAATTTCGCACGATGCGGGATTTCCTTAACACGTGATTTTCTGAAAAATTTTGACGAAAGAAAATTCTCCTTTTGGTTCTCTTTAGATGCTACATGTTAAGACGTACACGCCACAACAATTCTTTTCGAGATACAACGTGTAGTTTTGGAGATACAAGCTAATTTTGTACTATGCGTTATTTCTTCTCGTAAAGAGTTTCCAATGCGTACGTATATGTCTTTACTCTGGAAAACTGTATTTCCTTATGAAGTGGTATTCTTACATATCCTTTCGAGAGAAAACTGTCCTGTGCCTTCTCTTTTGAGGCTACACACTTAGACATACATGCAACATGAAAGCTTTTCGACTTACAACGTGTTGTTTAGGAAAAACAAGATAATTTCGCACGATGCGGGATTTCCTTAAAACGTGATTTTCTGAAAAATTTTGACGAAAGAAAATTCTCCTTTTGGTTCTCTTTAGATGCTACATGTTAAGACGTACACGCCACAACAATTCTTTTCGAGATACAACGTGTAGTTTTGGAGATACAAGCTAATTTTGCACTATGCGTTATTTCTTCTCGTAAAGAGTTTCCAATGCGTACGTATATGTCTTTACTCTGCAAAACTGTATTTCCTTATGAAGTGGTATTCTTACATATCCTTTCGAGAGAAAACTGTCCTGTGCCTTCTCTTTTGAGGCTACACACTTAGACATACACGCAACATGAAAGCTTTTCGACTTACAACGTGTTGTTTAGGAAAAACAAGATAATTTCGCACGATGCGGGATTTCCTTAAAACGTGATTTTCTGAAAAATTTTGACGAAAGAAAATTCTCCTTTTGGTTCTCTTTAGATGCTACATGTTAAGACGTACACGCCACAACAATTCTTTTCGAGATACAACGTGTAGTTTTGGAGATACAAGCTAATTTTGTACTATGCGTTATTTCTTCTCGTAAAGAGTTTCCAATGCGTACGTATATGTCTTTACTCTGCAAAACTGTATTTCCTTATGAAGTGGTATTCTTACATATCCTTTCGAGAGAAAACTGTCCTGTGCGTTCTCTTTTGAGGCTACACACTTAGACATACACGCAACATGAAAGCTTTTCGACTTACAACGTGTTGTTTAGGAAAAACAAGATAATTTCGCACGATGCGGGATTTCCTTAAAACGTGATTTTCTGAAAAATTTTGACGAAAGAAAATTCTCCTTTTGGTTCTCTTTAGATGCTACATGTTAAGACGTACACGCCACAACAATTCTTTTCGAGATACAACGTGTAGTTTTGGAGATACAAACTAATTTTGTACTATGCGTTATTTCTTCTCGTAAAGAGTTTCCAATGCGTACGTATATGTCTTTACTCTGCAAAACTCTATTTCCTTATGAAGTGGTATTCTTACATATCCTTTCGAGAGAAAACTGTCCTGTGCCTTCTCTTTTGAGGCTACACACTTAGACATACACGCAACATGAAAGCTTTTCGACTTACAACGTGTTGTTTAGGAAAAACAAGATAATTTCGCACGATGCGGGATTTCCTTAAAACGTGATTTTCTGAAAAATTTTGACGAAAGAAAATTCTCCTTTTGGTTCTCTTTAGATGCTACATGTTAAGACGTACACGCCACAACAATTCTTTTCGAGATACAACGTGTAGTTTTGGAGATACAAGCTAATTTTGTACTATGCGTTATTTCTTCTCGTAAAGAGTTTCCAATGCGTACGTATATGTCTTTACACTGCCAAACTGTATTTCCTTATGAAGTGGTATTCTTACATATCCTTTCGAGAGAAAACTGTCCTGTGCCTTCTCTTTTGAGGCTACACACGTAGACATACACGCAACATGAAAGCTTTTCGACTTACAACGTGTTGTTTAGGAAAAACAAGATAATTTCGCACGATGCGGGATTTCCTTAAAACGTGATTTTCTGAAAAATTTTGACGAAAGAAAATTCTCCTTTTGGTTCTCTTTAGATGCTACATGTTAAGACGTACACGCCACAACAATTCTTTTCGAGATACAACGTGTAGTTTTGGAGATACAAGCTAATTTTGTACTATGCGTTATTTCTTCTCATAAAGAGTTTCCAATGTGTACGTATATGTCTTTACTCTGCAAAACTCTATTTCCTTATGAAGTGGTATTCTTACATATCCTTTCGAGAGAAAACTGTCCTGTGCCTTCTCTTTTGAGGCTACACACTTAGACATACACGCAACATGAAAGCTTTTCGACTTACAACGTGTTGTTTAGGAAAAACAAGATAATTTC
This sequence comes from Apodemus sylvaticus, assembly GCF_947179515.1. Classification (NCBI taxonomy): domain Eukaryota; kingdom Metazoa; phylum Chordata; class Mammalia; order Rodentia; family Muridae; genus Apodemus; species Apodemus sylvaticus. Next base: position 33,638 of record NW_026263141.1, read on the forward strand.
GCACGATGCGGGATTTCCTTAAAACGTGATTTTCTGAAAAATTTTGACGAAAGAAAATTCTCCTTTTGGTTCTCTTTAGATGCTACATGTTAAGACGTACACGCCACAACAATTCTTTTCGAGATACAACGTGTAGTTTTGGAGATACAAGCTAATTTTGTACGATGCGTTATTTCTTCTCGTAAAGAGTTTCCAATGCGTACGTATATGTCTTTACTCTGCAAAACTGTATTTCCTTATGAAGTGGTATTCTTACATATCCTTTCGAGAGAAAACTGTCCTGTGCCTTCTCTTTTGAGGCTACACACTTAGACATACACGCAACATGAAAGCTTTTCGACTTACAACGTGTTGTTTAGGAAAAACAAGATAATTTCGCACGATGCGGGATTTCCTTAAAACGTGATTTTCTGAAAAATTTTGACGAAAGAAAATTCTCCTTTTGGTTCTCTTTAGATGCTACATGTTAAGACGTACACGCCACAACAATTCTTTTCGAGATACAACGTGTAGTTTTGGAGATACAAGCTAATTTTGTACGATGCGTTATTTCTTCTCGTAAAGAGTTTCCAATGCGTACGTATGTCTTTACTCTGCAAAACTGTATTTTCTTATGAAGTGGTATTCTTACATATCCTTTCGAGAGAAAACTGTCCTGTGCCTTCTCTTTTGAGGCTACAAACTTAGACATACACGCAACATGAAAGCTTTTCGACTTACAACGTGTTGTTTAGGAAAAACAAGATAATTTCGCACGATGCGGGATTTCCTTAAAACGTGATTTTCTGAAAAATTTTGACGAAAGAAAATTCTCCTTTTGGTTCTCTTTAGATGCTACATGTTAAGACGTACACGCCACAACAATTCTTTTCGAGATACAACGTGTAGTTTTGGAGATACAAGCTAATTTTGTACGATGCGTTATTTCTTCTCGTAAAGAGTTTCCAATGCGTACGTATATGTCTTTACTCTGCAAAACTGTATTTCCTTATGAAGTGGTATTCTTACATATCCTTTCGAGAGAAAACTGTCCTGTGCCTTCTCTTTTGAGGCTACACACTTAGACATACACGCAACATGAAAGCTTTTCGACTTACAACGTGTTGTTTAGGAAAAACAAGATAATTTCGCACGATGCGGGATTTCCTTAAAACGTGATTTTCTGAAAAATTTTGACGAAAGAAAATTCTCCTTTTGGTTCTCTTTAGATGCTACATGTTAAGACGTACACGCCACAACAATTCTTTTCGAGATACAACGTGTAGTTTTGGAGATACAAGCTAATTTTGTACGATGCGTTATTTCTTCTCGTAAAGAGTTTCCAATGCGTACGTATATGTCTTTACTCTGCAAAACTGTATTTCCTTATGAAGTGGTATTCTTACATATCCTTTCGAGAGAAAACTGTCCTGTGCCTTCTCTTTTGAGGCTACACACTTAGACATACACGCAACATGAAAGCTTTTCGACTTACAACGTGTTGTTTAGGAAAAACAAGATAATTTCGCACGATGCGGGATTTCCTTAAAACGTGATTTTCTGAAAAATTTTGACGAAAGAAAATTCTCCTTTTGGTTCTCTTTAGATGCTACATGTTAAGACGTACACGCCACAACAATTCTTTTCGAGATACAACGTGTAGTTTTGGAGATACAAGCTAATTTTGTACGATGCGTTATTTCTTCTCGTAAAGAGTTTCCAATGCGTACGTATATGTCTTTACTCTGCAAAACTGTATTTCCTTATGAAGTGGTATTCTTACATATCCTTTCGAGAGAAAACTGTCCTGTGCCTTCTCTTTTGAGGCTACACACTTAGACATACACGCAACATGAAAGCTTTTCGACTTACAACGTGTTGTTTAGGAAAAACAAGATAATTTCGCACGATGCGGGATTTCCTTAAAACGTGATTTTCTGAAAAATTTTGACGAAAGAAAATTCTCCTTTTGGTTCTCTTTAGATGCTACATGTTAAGACGTACACGCCACAACAATTCTTTTCGAGATACAACGTGTAGTTTTGGAGATACAAGCTAATTTTGTACGATGCGTTATTTCTTCTCGTAAAGAGTTTCCAATGCGTACGTATATGTCTTTACTCTGCAAAACTCTATTTCCTTATGAAGTGGTATTCTTACATATCCTTTCGAGAGAAAACTGTCCTGTGCCTTCTCTTTTGAGGCTACACACTTAGACATACACGCAACATGAAAGCTTTTCGACTTACAACGTGTTGTTTAGGAAAAACAAGATAATTTCGCACGATGCGGGATTTCCTTAAAACGTGATTTTCTGAAAAATTTTGAGGAAAGAAAATTCTCCTTTTGGTTCTCTTTAGATGCTACATGTTAAGACGTACACGCCACAACAATTCTTTTCGAGATACAACGTGTAGTTTTGGAGATACAAGCTAATTTTGTACGATGCGTTATTTCTTCTCGTAAAGAGTTTCCAATGTGTACGTATATGTCTTTACTCTGCAAAACTGTATTTCCTTATGAAGTGGTATTCTTACATATCCTTTCGAGAGAAAACTGTCCTGTGCCTTCTCTTTTGAGGCTACACACTTAGACATACACGCAACATGAAAGCTTTTCGACTTACAACGTGTTGTTTAGGAAAAACAAGATAATTTCGCACGATGCGGGATTTCCTTAAAACGTGATTTTCTGAAAAATTTTGACGAAAGAAAATTCTCCTTTTGGTTCTCTTTAGATGCTACATGTTAAGACGTACACGCCACAACAATTCTTTTCGAGATACAACGTGTAGTTTTGGAGATACAAGCTAATTTTGTACTATGCGTTATTTCTTCTCGTAAAGAGTTTCCAATGCGTACGTATATGTCTTTACTCTGCAAAACTGTATTTCCTTATGAAGTGGTATTCTTACATATCCTTTCGAGAGAAAACTGTCCTGTGCCTTCTCTTTTGAGGCTACACACTTAGACATACACGCAACATGAAAGCTTTTCGACTTACAACGTGTTGTTTAGGAAAAACAAGATAATTTCGCACGATGCGGGATTTCCTTAAAACGTGATTTTCTGAAAAATTTTGACGAAAGAAAATTCTCCTTTTGGTTCTCTTTAGATGCTACATGTTAAGACGTACACGCCACAACAATTCTTTTCGAGATACAACGTGTAGTTTTGGAGATACAAGCTAATTTTGTACGATGCGTTATTTCTTCTCGTAAAGAGTTTCCAATGCGTACGTATGTCTTTACTCTGCAAAACTGTATTTTCTTATGAAGTGGTATTCTTACATATCCTTTCGAGAGAAAACTGTCCTGTGCCTTCTCTTTTGAGGCTACAAACTTAGACATACACGCAACATGAAAGCTTTTCGACTTACAACGTGTTGTTTAGGAAAAACAAGATAATTTCGCACGATGCGGGATTTCCTTAAAACGTGATTTTCTGAAAAATTTTGACGAAAGAAAATTCTCCTTTTGGTTCTCTTTAGATGCTACATGTTAAGACGTACACGCCACAACAATTCTTTTCGAGATACAACGTGTAGTTTTGGAGATACAAGCTAATTTTGTACGATGCGTTATTTCTTCTCGTAAAGAGTTTCCAATGCGTACGTATATGTCTTTACTCTGCAAAACTGTATTTCCTTATGAAGTGGTATTCTTACATATCCTTTCGAGAGAAAACTGTCCTGTGCCTTCTCTTTTGAGGCTACACACTTAGACATACACGCAACATGAAAGCTTTTCGACTTACAACGTGTTGTTTAGGAAAAACAAGATAATTTCGCACGATGCGGGATTTCCTTAAAACGTGATTTTCTGAAAAATTTTGACGAAAGAAAATTCTCCTTTTGGTTCTCTTTAGATGCTACATGTTAAGACGTACACGCCACAACAATTCTTTTCGAGATACAACGTGTAGTTTTGGAGATACAAGCTAATTTTGTACGATGCGTTATTTCTTCTCGTAAAGAGTTTCCAATGCGTACGTATATGTCTTTACTCTGCAAAACTGTATTTCCTTATGAAGTGGTATTCTTACATATCCTTTCGAGAGAAAACTGTCCTGTGCCTTCTCTTTTGAGGCTACACACTTAGACATACACGCAACATGAAAGCTTTTCGACTTACAACGTGTTGTTTAGGAAAAACAAGATAATTTCGCACGATGCGGGATTTCCTTAAAACGTGATTTTCTGAAAAATTTTGACGAAAGAAAATTCTCCTTTTGGTTCTCTTTAGATGCTACATGTTAAGACGTACACGCCACAACAATTCTTTTCGAGATACAACGTGTAGTTTTGGAGATACAAGCTAATTTTGTACGATGCGTTATTTCTTCTCGTAAAGAGTTTCCAATGCGTACGTATATGTCTTTACTCTGCAAAACTCTATTTCCTTATGAAGTGGTATTCTTACATATCCTTTCGAGAGAAAACTGTCCTGTGCCTTCTCTTTTGAGGCTACACACTTAGACATACACGCAACATGAAAGCTTTTCGACTTACAACGTGTTGTTTAGGAAAAACAAGATAATTTCGCACGATGCGGGATTTCCTTAAAACGTGATTTTCTGAAAAATTTTGACGAAAGAAAATTCTCCTTTTGGTTCTCTTTAGATGCTACATGTTAAGACGTACACGCCACAACAATTCTTTTCGAGATACAACGTGTAGTTTTGGAGATACAAGCTAATTTTGTACGATGCGTTATTTCTTCTCGTAAAGAGTTTCCAATGCGTACGTATATGTCTTTACTCTGCAAAACTCTATTTCCTTATGAAGTGGTATTCTTACATATCCTTTCGAGAGAAAACTGTCCTGTGCCTTCTCTTTTGAGGCTACACACTTAGACATACACGCAACATGAAAGCTTTTCGACTTACAACGTGTTGTTTAGGAAAAACAAGATAATTTCGCACGATGCGGGATTTCCTTAAAACGTGATTTTCTGAAAAATTTTGAGGAAAGAAAATTCTCCTTTTGGTTCTCTTTAGATGCTACATGTTAAGACGTACACGCCACAACAATTCTTTTCGAGATACAACGTGTAGTTTTGGAGATACAAGCTAATTTTGTACGATGCGTTATTTCTTCTCGTAAAGAGTTTCCAATGCGTACGTATATGTCTTTACTCTGCAAAACTGTATTTCCTTATGAAGTGGTATTCTTACATATCCTTTCGAGAGAAAACTGTCCTGTGCCTTCTCTTTTGAGGCTACACACTTAGACATACACGCAACATGAAAGCTTTTCGACTTACAACGTGTTGTTTAGGAAAAACAAGATAATTTCGCACGATGCGGGATTTCCTTAAAACGTGATTTTCTGAAAAATTTTGACGAAAGAAAATTCTCCTTTTGGTTCTCTTTAGATGCTACATGTTAAGACGTACACGCCACAACAATTCTTTTCGAGATACAACGTGTAGTTTTGGAGATACAAGCTAATTTTGTACGATGCGTTATTTCTTCTCGTAAAGAGTTTCCAATGCGTACGTATATGTCTTTACTCTGCAAAACTCTATTTCCTTATGAAGTGGTATTCTTACATATCCTTTCGAGAGAAAACTGTCCTGTGCCTTCTCTTTTGAGGCTACACACTTAGACATACACGCAACATGAAAGCTTTTCGACTTACAACGTGTTGTTTAGGAAAAACAAGATAATTTCGCACGATGCGGGATTTCCTTAAAACGTGATTTTCTGAAAAATTTTGACGAAAGAAAATTCTCCTTTTGGTTCTCTTTAGATGCTACATGTTAAGACGTACACGCCACAACAATTCTTTTCGAGATACAACGTGTAGTTTTGGAGATACAAGCTAATTTTGTACGATGCGTTATTTCTTCTCGTAAAGAGTTTCCAATGCGTACGTATATGTCTTTACTCTGCAAAACTCTATTTCCTTATGAAGTGGCATTCTTACATATCCTTTCGAGAGAAAACTGTCCTGTGCCTTCTCTTTTGAGGCTACACACTTAGACATACACGCAACATGAAAGCTTTTCGACTTACAACGTGTTGTTTAGGAAAAACAAGATAATTTCGCACGATGCGGGATTTCCTTAAAACGTGATTTTCTGAAAAATTTTGACGAAAGAAAATTCTCCTTTTGGTTCTCTTTAGATGCTACATGTTAAGACGTACACGCCACAACAATTCTTTTCGAGATACAACGTGTAGTTTTGGAGATACAAGCTAATTTTGTACGATGCGTTATTTCTTCTCGTAAAGAGTTTCCAATGCGTACGTATATGTCTTTACTCTGCAAAACTGTATTTCCTTATGAAGTGGTATTCTTACATATCCTTTCGAGAGAAAACTGTCCTGTGCCTTCTCTTTTGAGGCTACACACTTAGACATACACGCAACATGAAAGCTTTTCGACTTACAACGTGTTGTTTAGGAAAAACAAGATAATTTCACACGATGCGGGATTTCCTTAAAACGTGATTTTCTGAAAAATTTTGACGAAAGAAAATTCTCCTTTTGGTTCTCTTTAGATGCTACATGTTAAGACGTACACGCCACAACAATTCTTTTCGAGATACAACGTGTAGTTTTGGAGATACAAGCTAATTTTGTACGATGCGTTATTTCTTCTCGTAAAGAGTTTCCAATGCGTACGTATATGTCTTTACTCTGCAAAACTCTATTTCCTTATGAAGTGGTATTCTTACATATCCTTTCGAGAGAAAACTGTCCTGTGCCTTCTCTTTTGAGGCTACACACTTAGACATACACGCAACATGAAAGCTTTTCGACTTACAACGTGTTGTTTAGGAAAAACAAGATAATTTCGCACGATGCGGGATTTCCTTAAAACGTGATTTTCTGAAAAATTTTGACGAAAGAAAATTCTCCTTTTGGTTCTCTTTAGATGCTACATGTTAAGACGTACACGCCACAACAATTCTTTTCGAGATACAACGTGTAGTTTTGGAGATACAAGCTAATTTTGTACGATGCGTTATTTCTTCTCGTAAAGAGTTTCCAATGCGTACGTATATGTCTTTACTCTGCAAAACTGTATTTCCTTATGAAGTGGTATTCTTACATATCCTTTCGAGAGAAAACTGTCCTGTGCCTTCTCTTTTGAGGCTACACACTTAGACATACACGCAACATGAAAGCTTTTCGACTTACAACGTGTTGTTTAGGAAAAACAAGATAATTTCGCACGATGCGGGATTTCCTTAAAACGTGATTTTCTGAAAAATTTTGACGAAAGAAAATTCTCCTTTTGGTTCTCTTTAGATGCTACATGTTAAGACGTACACGCCACAACAATTCTTTTCGAGATACAACGTGTAGTTTTGGAGATACAAGCTAATTTTGTACGATGCGTTATTTCTTCTCGTAAAGAGTTTCCAATGCGTACGTATATGTCTTTACTCTGCAAAACTCTATTTCCTTATGAAGTGGTATTCTTACATATCCTTTCGAGAGAAAACTGTCCTGTGCCTTCTCTTTTGAGGCTACACACTTAGACATACACGCAACATGAAAGCTTTTCGACTTACAACGTGTTGTTTAGGAAAAACAAGATAATTTCGCACGATGCGGGATTTCCTTAAAACGTGATTTTCTGAAAAATTTTGACGAAAGAAAATTCTCCTTTTGGTTCTCTTTAGATGCTACATGTTAAGACGTACACGCCACAACAATTCATTTCGAGATACAACGTGTAGTTTTGGAGATACATGCTAATTTTGTACGATGCGTTATTTCTTCTCGTAAAGAGTTTCCAATGCGTACGTATATGTCTTTACTCTGCAAAACTGTATTTCCTTATGAAGTGGTATTCTTACATATCCTTTCGAGAGAAAACTGTCCTGTGCCTTCTCTTTTGAGGCTACACACTTAGACATACACGCAACATGAAAGCTTTTCGACTTACAACGTGTTGTTTAGGAAAAACAAGATAATTTCGCACGATGCGGGATTTCCTTAAAACGTGATTTTCTGAAAAATTTTGACGAAAGAAAATTCTCCTTTTGGTTCTCTTTAGATGCTACATGTTAAGACGTACACGCCACAACAATTCTTTTCGAGATACAACGTGTAGTTTTGGAGATACAAGCTAATTTTGTACGATGCGTTATTTCTTCTCGTAAAGAGTTTCCAATGCGTACGTATATGTCTTTACTCTGCAAAACTGTATTTCCTTATGAAGTGGTATTCTTACATATCCTTTCGAGAGAAAACTGTCCTGTGCCTTCTCTTTTGAGGCTACACACTTAGACATACACGCAACATGAAAGCTTTTCGACTTACAACGTGTTGTTTAGGAAAAACAAGATAATTTCGCACGATGCGGGATTTTCTTAAAACGTGATTTTCTGAAAAATTTTGACGAAAGAAAATTCTCCTTTTGGTTCTCTTTAGATGCTACATGTTAAGACGTACACGCCACAACAATTCTTTTCGAGATACAACGTGTAGTTTTGGAGATACAAGCTAATTTTGTACGATGCGTTATTTCTTCTCGTAAAGAGTTTCCAATGCGTACGTATATGTCTTTACTCTGCAAAACTCTATTTCCTTATGAAGTGGTATTCTTACATATCCTTTCGAGAGAAAACTGTCCTGTGCCTTCTCTTTTGAGGCTACACACTTAGACATACACGCAACATGAAAGCTTTTCGACTTACAACGTGTTGTTTAGGAAAAACAAGATAATTTCGCACGATGCGGGATTTCCTTAAAACGTGATTTTCTGAAAAATTTTGACGAAAGAAAATTCTCCTTTTGGTTCTCTTTAGATGCTACATGTTAAGACGTACACGCCACAACAATTCTTTTCGAGATACAACGTGTAGTTTTGGAGATACAAGCTAATTTTGTACGATGCGTTATTTCTTCTCGTAAAGAGTTTCCAATGCGTACGTATATGTCTTTACTCTGCAAAACTCTATTTCCTTATGAAGTGGTATTCTTACATATCCTTTCGAGAGAAAACTGTCCTGTGCCTTCTCTTTTGAGGCTACACACTTAGACATACACGCAACATGAAAGCTTTTCGACTTACAACGTGTTGTTTAGGAAAAACAAGATAATTTCGCACGATGCGGGATTTCCTTAAAACGTGATTTTCTGAAAAATTTTGACGAAAGAAAATTCTCCTTTTGGTTCTCTTTAGATGCTACATGTTAAGACGTACACGCCACAACAATTCTTTTCGAGATACAACGTGTAGTTTTGGAGATACAAGCTAATTTTGTACGATGCGTTATTTCTTCTCGTAAAGAGTTTCCAATGCGTACGTATATGTCTTTACTCTGCAAAACTCTATTTCCTTATGAAGTGGTATTCTTACATATCCTTTCGAGAGAAAACTGTCCTGTGCCTTCTCTTTTGAGGCTACACACTTAGACATACACGCAACATGAAAGCTTTTCGACTTACAACGTGTTGTTTAGGAAAAACAAGATAATTTCGCACGATGCGGGATTTCCTTAAAACGTGATTTTCTGAAAAATTTTGACGAAAGAAAATTCTCCTTTTGGTTCTCTTTAGATGCTACATGTTAAGACGTACACGCCACAACAATTCTTTTCGAGATACAACGTGTAGTTTTGGAGATACAAGCTAATTTTGTACGATGCGTTATTTCTTCTCGTAAAGAGTTTCCAATGCGTACGTATATGTCTTTACTCTGCAAAACTCTATTTCCTTATGAAGTGGTATTCTTACATATCCTTTCGAGAGAAAACTGTCCTGTGCCTTCTCTTTTGAGGCTACACACTTAGACATACACGCAACATGAAAGCTTTTCGACTTACAACGTGTTGTTTAGGAAAAACAAGATAATTTCGCACGATGCGGGATTTCCTTAAAACGTGATTTTCTGAAAAATTTTGACGAAAGAAAATTCTCCTTTTGGTTCTCTTTAGATGCTACATGTTAAGACGTACACGCCACAACAATTCTTTTCGAGATACAACGTGTAGTTTTGGAGATACAAGCTAATTTTGTACGATGCGTTATTTCTTCTCGTAAAGAGTTTCCAATGCGTACGTATATGTCTTTACTCTGCAAAACTCTATTTCCTTATGAAGTGGTATTCTTACATATCCTTTCGAGAGAAAACTGTCCTGTGCCTTCTCTTTTGAGGCTACACACTTAGACATACACGCAACATGAAAGCTTTTCGACTTACAACGTGTTGTTTAGGAAAAACAAGATAATTTCGCACGATGCGGGATTTCCTTAAAACGTGATTTTCTGAAAAATTTTGACGAAAGAAAATTCTCCTTTTGGTTCTCTTTAGATGCTACATGTTAAGACGTACACGCCACAACAATTCATTTCGAGATACAACGTGTAGTTTTGGAGATACATGCTAATTTTGTACGATGCGTTATTTCTTCTCGTAAAGAGTTTCCAATGCGTACGTATATGTCTTTACTCTGCAAAACTGTATTTCCTTATGAAGTGGTATTCTTACATATCCTTTCGAGAGAAAACTGTCCTGTGCCTTCTCTTTTGAGGCTACACACTTAGACATACACGCAACATGAAAGCTTTTCGACTTACAACGTGTTGTTTAGGAAAAACAAGATAATTTCGCACGATGCGGGATTTCCTTAAAACGTGATTTTCTGAAAAATTTTGACGAAAGAAAATTCTCCTTTTGGTTCTCTTTAGATGCTACATGTTAAGACGTACACGCCACAACAATTCTTTTCGAGATACAACGTGTAGTTTTGGAGATACAAGCTAATTTTGTACGATGCGTTATTTCTTCTCGTAAAGAGTTTCCAATGCGTACGTATATGTCTTTACTCTGCAAAACTGTATTTCCTTATGAAGTGGTATTCTTACATATCCTTTCGAGAGAAAACTGTCCTGTGCCTTCTCTTTTGAGGCTACACACTTAGACATACACGCAACATGAAAGCTTTTCGACTTACAACGTGTTGTTTAGGAAAAACAAGATAATTTCGCACGATGCGGGATTTCCTTAAAACGTGATTTTCTGAAAAATTTTGACGAAAGAAAATTCTCCTTTTGGTTCTCTTTAGATGCTACATGTTAAGACGTACACGCCACAACAATTCTTTTCGAGATACAACGTGTAGTTTTGGAGATACAAGCTAATTTTGTACGATGCGTTATTTCTTCTCGTAAAGAGTTTCCAATGCGTACGTATATGTCTTTACTCTGCAAAACTCTATTTCCTTATGAAGTGGTATTCTTACATATCCTTTCGAGAGAAAACTGTCCTGTGCCTTCTCTTTTGAGGCTACACACTTAGACATACACGCAACATGAAAGCTTTTCGACTTACAACGTGTTGTTTAGGAAAAACAAGATAATTTCGCACGATGCGGGATTTCCTTAAAACGTGATTTTCTGAAAAATTTTGACGAAAGAAAATTCTCCTTTTGGTTCTCTTTAGATGCTACATGTTAAGACGTACACGCCACAACAATTCTTTTCGAGATACAACGTGTAGTTTTGGAGATACAAGCTAATTTTGTACGATGCGTTATTTCTTCTCGTAAAGAGTTTCCAATGCGTACGTATATGTCTTTACTCTGCAAAACTCTATTTCCTTATGAAGTGGTATTCTTACATATCCTTTCGAGAGAAAACTGTCCTGTGCCTTCTCTTTTGAGGCTACACACTTAGACATACACGCAACATGAAAGCTTTTCGACTTACAACGTGTTGTTTAGGAAAAACAAGATAATTTCGCACGATGCGGGATTTCCTTAAAACGTGATTTTCTGAAAAATTTTGACGAAAGAAAATTCTCCTTTTGGTTCTCTTTAGATGCTACATGTTAAGACGTACACGCCACAACAATTCTTTTCGAGATACAACGTGTAGTTTTGGAGATACAAGCTAATTTTGTACGATGCGTTATTTCTTCTCGTAAAGAGTTTCCAATGCGTACGTATATGTCTTTACTCTGCAAAACTCTATTTCCTTATGAAGTGGTATTCTTACATATCCTTTCGAGAGAAAACTGTCCTGTGCCTTCTCTTTTGAGGCTACACACTTAGACATACACGCAACATGAAAGCTTTTCGACTTACAACGTGTTGTTTAGGAAAAACAAGATAATTTCGCACGATGCGGGATTTCCTTAAAACGTGATTTTCTGAAAAATTTTGACGAAAGAAAATTCTCCTTTTGGTTCTCTTTAGATGCTACATGTTAAGACGTACACGCCACAACAATTCTTTTCGAGATACAACGTGTAGTTTTGGAGATACAAGCTAATTTTGTACGATGCGTTATTTCTTCTCGTAAAGAGTTTCCAATGCGTACGTATATGTCTTTACTCTGCAAAACTGTATTTCCTTATGAAGTGGTATTCTTACATATCCTTTCGAGAGAAAACTGTCCTGTGCCTTCTCTTTTGAGGCTACACACTTAGACATACACGCAACATGAAAGCTTTTCGACTTACAACGTGTTGTTTAGGAAAAACAAGATAATTTCGCACGATGCGGGATTTCCTTAAAACGTGATTTTCTGAAAAATTTTGACGAAAGAAAATTCTCCTTTTGGTTCTCTTTAGATGCTACATGTTAAGACGTACACGCCACAACAATTCATTTCGAGATACAACGTGTAGTTTTGGAGATACATGCTAATTTTGTACGATGCGTTATTTCTTCTCGTAAAGAGTTTCCAATGCGTACGTATATGTCTTTACTCTGCAAAACTCTATTTCCTTATGAAGTGGTATTCTTACATATCCTTTCGAGAGAAAACTGTCCTGTGCCTTCTCTTTTGAGGCTACACACTTAGACATACACGCAACATGAAAGCTTTTCGACTTACAACGTGTTGTTTAGGAAAAACAAGATAATTTCGCACGATGCGGGATTTCCTTAAAACGTGATTTTCTGAAAAATTTTGACGAAAGAAAATTCTCCTTTTGGTTCTCTTTAGATGCTACATGTTAAGACGTACACGCCACAACAATTCTTTTCGAGATACAACGTGTAGTTTTGGAGATACAAGCTAATTTTGTACGATGCGTTATTTCTTCTCGTAAAGAGTTTCCAATGCGTACGTATATGTCTTTACTCTGCAAAACTCTATTTCCTTATGAAGTGGTATTCTTACATATCCTTTCGAGAGAAAACTGTCCTGTGCCTTCTCTTTTGAGGCTACACACTTAGACATACACGCAACATGAAAGCTTTTCGACTTACAACGTGTTGTTTAGGAAAAACAAGATAATTTCGCAGGATGCGGGATTTCCTTAAAACGTGATTTTCTGAAAAATTTTGACGAAAGAAAATTCTCCTTTTGGTTCTCTTTAGATGCTACATGTTAAGACGTACACGCCACAACAATTCTTTTCGAGATACAACGTGTAGTTTTGGAGATACAAGCTAATTTTTTTACGATGCGTTATTTCTTCTCGTAAAGAGTTTCCAATGCGTACGTATATGTCTTTACTCTGCAAAACTGTATTACCTTATGAAGTGGTATTCTTACATATCCTTTCGAGAGAAAACTGTCCTGTGCCTTCTCTTTTGAGGCTACACACTTAGACATACACGCAACATGAAAGCTTTTCGACTTACAACGTGTTGTTTAGGAAAAACAAGATAATTTCGCACGATGGGGGATTTCCTTAAAACGTGATTTTCTGAAAAATTTTGACGAAAGAAAATTCTCCTTTTGGTTCTCTTTAGATGCTACATGTTAAGACGTACACGCCACAACAATTCTTTTCGAGATACAACGTGTAGTTTTGGAGATACAAGCTAATTTTGTACGATGCGTTATTTCTTCTCGTAAAGAGTTTCCAATGCGTACGTATATGTCTTTACTCTGCAAAACTGTATTTCCTTATGAAGTGGTATTCTTACATATCCTTTCGAGAGAAAACTGTCCTGTGCCTTCTCTTTTGAGGCTACACACTTAGACATACACGCAACATGAAAGCTTTTCGACTTACAACGTGTTGTTTAGGAAAAACAAGATAATTTCGCACGATGCGGGATTTCCTTAAAACGTGATTTTCTGAAAAATTTTGACGAAAGAAAATTCTCCTTTTGGTTCTCTTTAGATGCTACATGTTAAGACGTACACGCCACAACAATTCTTTTCGAGATACAACGTGTAGTTTTGGAGATACAAGCTAATTTTGTACGATGCGTTATTTCTTCTCGTAAAGAGTTTCCAATGCGTACGTATATGTCTTTACTCTGCAAAACTCTATTTCCTTATGAAGTGGTATTCTTACATATCCTTTCGAGAGAAAACTGTCCTGTGCCTTCTCTTTTGAGGCTACACACTTAGACATACACGCAACATGAAAGCTTTTCGACTTACAACGTGTTGTTTAGGAAAAACAAGATAATTTCGCACGATGCGGGATTTCCTTAAAACGTGATTTTCTGAAAAATTTTGACGAAAGAAAATTCTCCTTTTGGTTCTCTTTAGATGCTACATGTTAAGACGTACACGCCACAACAATTCTTTTCGAGATACAACGTGTAGTTTTGGAGATACAAGCTAATTTTGTACGATGCGTTATTTCTTCTCGTAAAGAGTTTCCAATGCGTACGTATATGTCTTTACTCTGCAAAACTCTATTTCCTTATGAAGTGGTATTCTTACATATCCTTTCGAGAGAAAACTGTCCTGTGCCTTCTCTTTTGAGGCTACACACTTAGACATACACGCAACATGAAAGCTTTTCGACTTACAACGTGTTGTTTAGGAAAAACAAGATAATTTCGCACGATGCGGGATTTCCTTAAAACGTGATTTTCTGAAAAATTTTGACGAAAGAAAATTCTCCTTTTGGTTCTCTTTAGATGCTACATGTTAAGACGTACACGCCACAACAATTCTTTTCGAGATACAACGTGTAGTTTTGGAGATACAAGCTAATTTTGTACGATGCGTTATTTCTTCTCGTAAAGAGTTTCCAATGCGTACGTATATGTCTTTACTCTGCAAAACTCTATTTCCTTATGAAGTGGTATTCTTACATATCCTTTCGAGAGAAAACTGTCCTGTGCCTTCTCTTTTGAGGCTACACACTTAGACATACACGCAACATGAAAGCTTTTCGACTTACAACGTGTTGTTTAGGAAAAACAAGATAATTTCGCACGATGCGGGATTTCCTTAAAACGTGATTTTCTGAAAAATTTTGACGAAAGAAAATTCTCCTTTTGGTTCTCTTTAGATGCTACATGTTAAGACGTACACGCCACAACAATTCATTTCGAGATACAACGTGTAGTTTTGGAGATACATGCTAATTTTGTACGATGCGTTATTTCTTCTCGTAAAGAGTTTCCAATGCGTACGTATATGTCTTTACTCTGCAAAACTCTATTTCCTTATGAAGTGGTATTCTTACATATCCTTTCGAGAGAAAACTGTCCTGTGCCTTCTCTTTTGAGGCTACACACTTAGACATACACGCAACATGAAAGCTTTTCGACTTACAACGTGTTGTTTAGGAAAAACAAGATAATTTCGCACGATGCGGGATTTCCTTAAAACGTGATTTTCTGAAAAATTTTGACGAAAGAAAATTCTCCTTTTGGTTCTCTTTAGATGCTACATGTTAAGACGTACACGCCACAACAATTCTTTTCGAGATACAACGTGTAGTTTTGGAGATACAAGCTAATTTTGTACGATGCGTTATTTCTTCTCGTAAAGAGTTTCCAATGCGTACGTATATGTCTTTACTCTGCAAAACTGTATTTCCTTATGAAGTGGTATTCTTACATATCCTTTCGAGAGAAAACTGTCCTGTGCCTTCTCTTTTGAGGCTACACACTTAGACATACACGCAACATGAAAGCTTTTCGACTTACAACGTGTTGTTTAGGAAAAACAAGATAATTTCGCACGATGCGGGATTTCCTTAAAACGTGATTTTCTGAAAAATTTTGACGAAAGAAAATTCTCCTTTTGGTTCTCTTTAGATGCTACATGTTAAGACGTACACGCCACAACAATTCTTTTCGAGATACAACGTGTAGTTTTGGAGATACAAGCTAATTTTGTACGATGCGTTATTTCTTCTCGTAAAGAGTTTCCAATGCGTACGTATATGTCTTTACTCTGCAAAACTCTATTTCCTTATGAAGTGGTATTCTTACATATCCTTTCGAGAGAAAACTGTCCTGTGCCTTCTCTTTTGAGGCTACACACTTAGACATACACGCAACATGAAAGCTTTTCGACTTACAACGTGTTGTTTAGGAAAAACAAGATAATTTCGCACGATGCGGGATTTCCTTAAAACGTGATTTTCTGAAAAATTTTGACGAAAGAAAATTCTCCTTTTGGTTCTCTTTAGATGCTACATGTTAAGACGTACACGCCACAACAATTCTTTTCGAGATACAACGTGTAGTTTTGGAGATACAATCTAATTTTGTACGATGCGTTATTTCTTCTCGTAAAGAGTTTCCAATGCGTACGTATATGTCTTTACTCTGCAAAACTGTATTTCCTTATGAAGTGGTATTCTTACATATCCTTTCGAGAGAAAACTGTCCTGTGCCTTCTCTTTTGAGGCTACACACTTAGACATACACGCAACATGAAAGCTTTTCGACTTACAACGTGTTGTTTAGGAAAAACAAGATAATTTCGCACGATGCGGGATTTCCTTAAAACGTGATTTTCTGAAAAATTTTGACGAAAGAAAATTCTCCTTTTGGTTCTCTTTAGATGCTACATGTTAAGACGTACACGCCACAACAATTCTTTTCGAGATACAACGTGTAGTTTTGGAGATACAAGCTAATTTTGTACGATGCTTTTTTCTTCTCGTAAAGAGTTTCCAATGCGTACGTATATGTCTTTACTCTGCAAAACTCTATTTCCTTATGAAGTGGTATTCTTACATATCCTTTCGAGAGAAAACTGTCCTGTGCCTTCTCTTTTGAGGCTACACACTTAGACATACACGCAACATGAAAGCTTTTCGACTTACAACGTGTTGTTTAGGAAAAACAAGATAATTTCGCACGATGCGGGATTTCCTTAAAACGTGATTTTCTGAAAAATTTTGACGAAAGAAAATTCTCCTTTTGGTTCTCTTTAGATGCTACATGTTAAGACGTACACGCCACAACAATTCTTTTCGAGATACAACGTGTAGTTTTGGAGATACAAGCTAATTTTTTACGATGCGTTATTTCTTCTCGTAAAGAGTTTCCAATGCGTACGTATATGTCTTTACTCTGCAAAACTCTATTTCCTTATGAAGTGGTATTCTTACATATCCTTTCGAGAGAAAACTGTCCTGTGCCTTCTCTTTTGAGGCTACACACTTAGACATACACGCAACATGAAAGCTTTTCGACTTACAACGTGTTGTTTAGGAAAAACAAGATAATTTCGCACGATGCGGGATTTCCTTAAAACGTGATTTTCTGAAAAATTTTGACGAAAGAAAATTCTCCTTTTGGTTCTCTTTAGATGCTACATGTTAAGACGTACACGCCACAACAATTCTTTTCGAGATACAACGTGTAGTTTTGGAGATACAAGCTAATTTTGTACGATGCGTTATTTCTTCTCGTAAAGAGTTTCCAATGCGTACGTATATGTCTTTACTCTGCAAAACTCTATTTCCTTATGAAGTGGTATTCTTACATATCCTTTAGAGAGAAAACTGTCCTGTGCCTTCTCTTTTGAGGCTACACACTTAGACATACACGCAACATGAAAGCTTTTCGACTTACAACGTGTTGTTTAGGAAAAACAAGATAATTTCGCACGATGCGGGATTTCCTTAAAACGTGATTTTCTGAAAAATTTTGACGAAAGAAAATTCTCCTTTTGGTTCTCTTTAGATGCTACATGTTAAGACGTACACGCCACAACAATTCTTTTCGAGATACAACGTGTAGTTTTGGAGATACAAGCTAATTTTTTACGATGCGTTATTTCTTCTCGTAAAGAGTTTCCAATGCGTACGTATATGTCTTTACTCTGCAAAACTGTATTACCTTATGAAGTGGTATTCTTACATATCCTTTCGAGAGAAAACTGTCCTGTGCCTTCTCTTTTGAGGCTACACACTTAGACATACACGCAACATGAAAGCTTTTCGACTTACAACGTGTTGTTTAGGAAAAACAAGATAATTTCGCACGATGCGGGATTTCCTTAAAACGTGATTTTCTGAAAAATTTTGACGAAAGAAAATTCTCCTTTTGGTTCTCTTTAGATGCTACATGTTAAGACGTACACGCCACAACAATTCTTTTCGAGATACAACGTGTAGTTTTGGAGATACAAGCTAATTTTGTACGATGCGTTATTTCTTCTCGTAAAGAGTTTCCAATGCGTACGTATATGTCTTTACTCTGCAAAACTGTATTTCCTTATGAAGTGGTATTCTTACATATCCTTTCGAGAGAAAACTGTCCTGTGCCTTCTCTTTTGAGGCTACACACTTAGACATACACGCAACATGAAAGCTTTTCGACTTACAACGTGTTGTTTAGGAAAAACAAGATAATTTCGCACGATGCGGGATTTCCTTAAAACGTGATTTTCTGAAAAATTTTGAGGAAAGAAAATTCTCCTTTTGGTTCTCTTTAGATGCTACATGTTAAGACGTACACGCCACAACAATTCTTTTCGAGATACAACGTGTAGTTTTGGAGATACAAGCTAATTTTGTACGATGCGTTATTTCTTCTCGTAAAGAGTTTCCAATGCGTACGTATATGTCTTTACTCTGCAAAACTCTATTTCCTTATGAAGTGGTATTCTTACATATCCTTTCGAGAGAAAACTGTCCTGTGCCTTCTCTTTTGAGGCTACACACTTAGACATACACGCAACATGAAAGCTTTTCGACTTACAACGTGTTGTTTAGGAAAAACAAGATAATTTCGCACGATGCGGGATTTCCTTAAAACGTGATTTTCTGAAAAATTTTGACGAAAGAAAATTCTCCTTTTGGTTCTCTTTAGATGCTACATGTTAAGACGTACACGCCACAACAATTCTTTTCGAGATACAACGTGTAGTTTTGGAGATACAAGCTAATTTTGTACGATGCGTTATTTCTTCTCGTAAAGAGTTTCCAATGCGTACGTATATGTCTTTACTCTGCAAAACTGTATTTCCTTATGAAGTGGTATTCTTACATATCCTTTCGAGAGAAAACTGTCCTGTGCCTTCTCTTTTGAGGCTACACACTTAGACATACACGCAACATGAAAGCTTTTCGACTTACAACGTGTTGTTTAGGAAAAACAAGATAATTTCGCACGATGCGGGATTTCCTTAAAACGTGATTTTCTGAAAAATTTTGACGAAAGAAAATTCTCCTTTTGGTTCTCTTTAGATGCTACATGTTAAGACGTACACGCCACAACAATTCTTTTCGAGATAAAACGTGTAGTTTTGGAGATACAAGCTAATTTTGTACGATGCGTTATTTCTTCTCGTAAAGAGTTTCCAATGCGTACGTATATGTCTTTACTCTGCAAAACTCTATTTCCTTATGAAGTGGTATTCTTACATATCCTTTCGAGAGAAAACTGTCCTGTGCCTTCTCTTTTGAGGCTACACACTTAGACATACACGCAACATGAAAGCTTTTCGACTTACAACGTGTTGTTTAGGAAAAACAAGATAATTTCGCACGATGCGGGATTTCCTTAAAACGTGATTTTCTGAAAAATTTTGACGAAAGAAAATTCTCCTTTTGGTTCTCTTTAGATGCTACATGTTAAGACGTACATGCCACAAGAATTCTTTTCGAGATAAAACGTGTAGTTTTGGAGATACAAGCTAATTTTGTACGATGCGTTATTTCTTCTCGTAAAGAGTTTCCAATGCGTACGTATATGTCTTTACTCTGCAAAACTGTATTTCCTTATGAAGTGGTATTCTTACATATCCTTTCGAGAGAAAACTGTCCTGTGCCTTCTCTTTTGAGGCTACACACTTAGACATACACGCAACATGAAAGCTTTTCGACTTACAACGTGTTGTTTAGGAAAAAAAAGATAATTTCGCACGATGCGGGATTTCCTTAAAACGTGATTTTCTGAAAAATTTTGACGAAAGAAAATTCTCCTTTTGGTTCTCTTTAGATGCTACATGTTAAGACGTACACGCCACAACCATTCTTTTCGAGATACAACGTGTAGTTTTGGAGATACAAGCTAATTTTGTACTATGCGTTATTTCTTCTCGTAAAGAGTTTCCAATGCGTACGTATATGTCTTTACTTTGCAAAACTGTATTTCCTTATGAAGTGGTATTCTTACATATCCTTTCGAGAGAAAACTGTCCTGTGCCTTCTCTTTTGAGGCTACACACTTAGACATACACGCAACATGAAAGCTTTTCGACTTACAACGTGTTGTTTAGGAAAAACAAGATAATTTCGCACGATGCGGGATTTCCTTAAAACGTGATTTTCTGAAAAATTTTGACGAAAGAAAATTCTCCTTTTGGTTCTCTTTAGATGCTACATGTTAAGACGTACACGCCACAACAATTCTTTTCGAGATACAACGTGTAGTTTTGGAGATACAAGCTAATTTTTTACGATGCGTTATTTCGTCTCGTAAAGAGTTTCCAATGCGTACGTATATGTCTTTACTCTGCAAAACTGTATTTCCTTATGAAGTGGTATTCTTACATATCCTTTCGAGAGAAAACTGTCCTGTGCCTTCTCTTTTGAGGCTACACACTTAGACATACACGCAACATGAAAGCTTTTCGACTTACAACGTGTTGTTTAGGAAAAACAAGATAATTTCGCACGATGCGGGATTTCCTTAAAACGTGATTTTCTGAAAAATTTTGACGAAAGAAAATTCTCCTTTTGGTTCTCTTTAGATGCTACATGTTAAGACGTACACGCCACAACAATTCTTTTCGAGATACAACGTGTAGTTTTGGAGATACAAGCTAATTTTGTACGATGCGTTATTTCTTCTCGTAAAGAGTTTCCAATGCGTACGTATATGTCTTTACTCTGCAAAACTGTATTTCCTTATGAAGTGGTATTCTTACATATCCTTTCGAGAGAAAACTGTCCTGTGCCTTCTCTTTTGAGGCTACACACTTAGACATACACGCAACATGAAAGCTTTTCGACTTACAACGTGTTGTTTAGGAAAAACAAGATAATTTCGCACGATGCGGGATTTCCTTAAAACGTGATTTTCTGAAAAATTTTGACGAAAGAAAATTCTCCTTTTGGTTCTCTTTAGATGCTACATGTTAAGACGTACACGCCACAACAATTCTTTTCGAGATACAACGTGTAGTTTTGGAGATACAAGCTAATTTTGTACGATGCGTTATTTCTTCTCGTAAAGAGTTTCCAATGCGTACGTATATGTCTTTACTCTGCAAAACTGTATTTCCTTATGAAGTGGTATTCTTACATATCCTTTCGAGAGAAAACTGTCCTGTGCCTTCTCTTTTGAGGCTACACACTTAGACATACACGCAACATGATAGCTTTTCGACTTACAACGTGTTGTTTAGGAAAAACAAGATAATTTCGCACGATGCGGGATTTCCTTAAAACGTGATTTTCTGAAAAATTTTGACGAAAGAAAATTCTCCTTTTGGTTCTCTATAGATGGTACATGTTAAGACGTACACGCCACCACAATTCTTTTCGAGATACAACGTGTAGTTTTGGAGATACAAGCTAATTTTGTACGATGCGTTATTTCTTCTCGTAAAGAGTTTCCAATGTGTACGTATATGTCTTTACTCTGCAAAACTGTATTTCCTTATGAAGTGGTATTCTTACATATCCTTTCGAGAGAAAACTGTCCTGTGCCTTCTCTTTTGAGGCTACACACTTAGACATACACGCAACATGAAAGCTTTTCGACTTACAACGTGTTGTTTAGGAAAAACAAGATAATTTCGCACGATGCGGGATTTCCTTAAAACGTGATTTTCTGAAAAATTTTGACGAAAGAAAATTCTCCTTTTGGTTCGCTTTAGATGCTACATGTTAAGACGTACACGCCACAACAATTCTTTTCGAGATACAACGTGTAGTTTTGGAGATACAAGCTAATTTTGTACGATGCGTTATTTCTTCTCGTAAAGAGTTTCCAATGCGTACGTATATGTCTTTACTCTGCAAAACTGTATTTCCTTATGAAGTGGTATTCTTACATATCCTTTCGAGAGAAAACTGTCCTGTGCCTTCTCTTTTGAGGCTACACACTTAGACATACACGCAACATGAAAGCTTTTCGACTTACAACGTGTTGTTTAGGAAAAACAAGATAATTTCGCACGATGCGGGATTTCCTTAAAACGTGATTTTCTGAAAAATTTTGACGAAAGAAAATTCTCCTTTTGGTTATCTTTAGATGCTACATGTTAAGACGTACACGCCACAACAATTCTTTTCGAGATACAACGTGTAGTTTTGGAGATACAAGCTAATTTTGTACGATGCGTTATTTCTTCTCGTAAAGAGTTTCCAATGCGTACGTATATGTCTTTACTCTGCAAAACTGTATTTCCTTATGAAGTGGTATTCTTACATATCCTTTCGAGAGAAAACTATCCTGTGCCTTCTCTTTTGAGGCTACACACTTAGACATACACGCAACATGAAAGCTTTTCGACTTACAACGTGTTGTTTAGGAAAAACAAGATAATTTCGCACGATGCGGGATTTCCTTAAAACGTGATTTTCTGAAAAATTTTGACGAAAGAAAATTCTCCTTTTGGTTCTCTTTAGATGCTACATGTTAAGACGTACACGCCACAACAATTCTTTTCGAGATACAACGTGTAGTTTTGGAGATACAAGCTAATTTTGTACGATGCGTTATTTCTTCTCGTAAAGAGTTTCCAATGCGTACGTATATGTCTTTACTCTGCAAAACTCTATTTCCTTCTGAAGTGGTATTCTTACATATCCTTTCGAGAGAAAACTGTCCTGTGCCTTCTCTTTTGAGGCTACACACTTAGACATACACGCAACATGAAAGCTTTTCGACTTACAACGTGTTGTTTAGGAAAAACAAGATAATTTCGCACGATGCGGGATTTCCTTAAAACGTGATTTTCTGAAAAATTTTGACGAAAGAAAATTCTCCTTTTGGTTCTCTTTAGATGCTACATGTTAAGACGTACACGCCACAACAATTCTTTTCGAGATAAAACGTGTAGTTTTGGAGATACAAGCTAATTTTGTACGATGCGTTATTTCTTCTCGTAAAGAGTTTCCAATGCGTACGTATATGTCTTTACTCTGCAAAACTGTATTTCCTTATGAAGTGGTATTCTTACATATCCTTTCGAGAGAAAACTGTCCTGTGCCTTCTCTTTTCAGGCTACACACGTAGACATACACGCAACATGAAAGCTTTTCGACTTACAACGTGTTGTTTAGGAAAAACAAGATAATTTCGCACGATGCGGGATTTCCTTAAAACGTGATTTTCTGAAAAATTTTGACGAAAGAAAATTCTCCTTTTGGTTCTCTTTAGATGCTACATGTTAAGACGTACACGCCACAACAATTCTTTTCGAGATACAACGTGTAGTTTTGGAGATACAAGCTAATTTTTACTATGCGTTATTTATTCTCGTAAAGAGTTTCCAATGCGTACGTATATGTCTTTACTCTGCAAAACTGTATTTCCTTATGAAGTGGTATTCTTACATATCCTTTCGAGAGAAAACTGTCCTGTGCCTTCTCTTTTGAGGCTACACACTTAGACATACACGCAACATGAAAGCTTTTCGACTTACAACGTGTTGTTTAGGAAAAACAAGATAATTTCGCACGATGCGGGATTTCCTTAAAACGTGATTTTCTGAATAATTTTGACGAAAGAAAATTCTCCTTTTGGTTCTCTTTAGATGCTACATGTTAAGACGTACAAGCCACAACAATTCTTTTCGAGATACAACGTGTAGTTTTGGAGATACAAGCTAATTTTGTACGATGCGTTATTTCTTCTCGTAAAGAGTTTCCAATGCGTACGTATATGTCTTTACTCTGCAAAACTGTATTTCCTTATGAAGTGGTATTCTTACATATCCTTTCGAGAGAAAACTGTCCTGTGCCTTCTCTTTTGAGGCTACACACTTAGACATACACGCAACATGAAAGCTTTTCGACTTACAACGTGTTGTTTAGGAAAAACAAGATAATTTCGCACGATGCGGGATTTCCTTAAAACGTGATTTTCTGAAAAATTTTGACGAAAGAAAATTCTCCTTTTGGTTCTCTTTAGATGCTACATGTTAAGACGTACACGCCACAACAATTCTTTTCGAGATACAACGTGTAGTTTTGGAGATACAAGCTAATTTTGTACGATGCGTTATTTCTTCTCGTAAAGAGTTTCCAATGCGTACGTATATGTCTTTACTCTGCAAAACTGTATTTCCTTATGAAGTGGTATTCTTACATATCCTTTCGAGAGAAAACTGTCCTGTGCCTTCTCTTTTGAGGCTACACACTTAGACATACACGCAACATGAAAGCTTTTCGACTTACAACGTGCTGTTTAGGAAAAACAAGATAATTTCGCACGATGCGGGATTTCCTTAAAACGTGATTTTCTGAAAAATTTTGACGAAAGAAAATTCTCCTTTTGGTTCTCTTTAGATGCTACATGTTAAGACGTACACGCCACAAGAATTCTTTTCGAGATAAAACGTGTAGTTTTGGAGATACAAGCTAATTTTGTACTATGCGTTATTTCTTCTCGTAAAGAGTTTCCAATGCGTACGTATATGTCTTTACTCTGCAAAACTGTATTTCCTTATGAAGTGGTATTGCTACATATCCTTTCGAGAGAAAACTGTCCTGTGCCTTCTCTTTTGAGGCTACACACTTAGACATACACGCAACATGAAAGCTTTTCGACTTACAACGTGTTGTTTAGGAAAAACAAGATAATTTCGCACGATGCGGGATTTCCTTAAAACGTGATTTTCTGAAAAATTTTGACGAAAGAAAATTCTCCTTTTGGTTCTCTTTAGATGCTACATGTTAAGACGTACACGCCACAACCATTCTTTTCGAGATACAACGTGTAGTTTTGGAGATACAAGCTAATTTTGTACTATGCGTTATTTCTTCTCGTAAAGAGTTTCCAATGCGTACGTATATGTCTTTACTCTGCAAAACTGTATTTCCTTATGAAGTGGTATTCTTACATATCCTTTCGAGAGAAAACTGTCCTGTGCCTTCTCTTTTGAGGCTACACACTTAGACATACACGCAACATGAAAGCTTTTCGACTTACAACGTGTTGTTTAGGAAAAACAAGATAATTTCGCACGATGCGGGATTTCCTTAAAACGTGATTTTCTGAAAAATTTTGACGAAAGAAAATTCTCCTTTTGGTTCTCTTTAGATGCTACATGTTAAGACGTACACGCCACAACAATTCTTTTCGAGATACAACGTGTAGTTTTGGAGATACAAGCTAATTTTGTACGATGCGTTATTTCTTCTCGTAAAGAGTTTCCAATGCGTACGTATATGTCTTTACTCTGCAAAACTGTATTTCCTTATGAAGTGGTATTCTTACATATCCTTTCGAGAGAAAACTGTCCTGTGCCTTCTCTTTTGAGGCTACACACTTAGACATACACGCAACATGAAAGCTTTTTGACTTACAACGTGTTGTTTAGGAAAAACAAGATAATTTCGCACGATGCGGGATTTCCTTAAAACGTGATTTTCTGAAAAATTTTGACGAAAGAAAATTCTCCTTTTGGTTCTCTTTAGATGCTACATGTTAAGACGTACACGCCACAACAATTCTTTTCGAGATACAACGTGTAGTTTTGGAGATACAAGCTAATTTTGTACGATGCGTTATTTCTTCTCGTAAAGAGTTTCCAATGCGTACGTATATGTCTTTACTCTGCAAAACTGTATTTCTTTATGAAGTGGTATTCTTACATATCCTTTCGAGAGAAAACTGTCCTGTGCCTTCTCTTTTGAGGCTACACACTTAGACATACACGCATCATGAAAGCTTTTCGACTTACAACGTGTTGTTAAGGAAAAACAAGATAATTTCGCACGATGCGGGATTTCCTTAAAACGTGATTTTCTGAAAAATTTTGACGAAAGAAAATTCTCCTTTTGGTTCTCTTTAGATGCTACATGTTAAGACGTACACGCCACAACAATTCTTTTCGAGATACAACGTGTAGTTTTGGAGATACAAGCTAATTTTGTACGATGCGTTATTTCTTCTCGTAAAGAGTTTCCAATGCGTACGTATATGTCTTTACTCTGCAAAACTCTATTTCCTTATGAAGTGGTATTCTTACATATCCTTTCGAGAGAAAACTGTCCTGTGCCTTCTCTTTTGAGGCTACACACTTAGACATACACGCAACATGATAGCTTTTCGACTTACAACGTGTTGTTTAGGAAAAACAAGATAATTTCGCACGATGCGGGATTTCCTTAAAACGTGATTTTCTGAAAAATTTTGACGAAAGAAAATTCTCCTTTTGGTTCTCTATAGATGCTACATGTTAAGACGTACACGCCACAACAATTCTTTTCGAGATACAACGTGTAGTTTTGGAGATACAAGCTAATTTTGTACGATGCGTTATTTCTTCTCGTAAAGAGTTTCCAATGCGTACGTATATGTCTTTACTCTGCAAAACTGTATTTCCTTATGAAGTGGTATTCTTACATATCCTTTCGAGAGAAAACTGTCCTGTGCCTTCTCTTTTGAGGCTACACACTTAGACATACACGCAACATGAAAGCTTTTCGACTTACAATGTGTTGTTTAGGAAAAACAAGATAATTTCGCACGATGCGGGATTTCCTTAAAACGTGATTTTCTGAAAAATTTTGACGAAAGAAAATTCTCCTTTTGGTCTCTTTAGATGCTACATGTTAAGACGTACACGCCACAACAATTCTTTTCGAGATACAACGTGTAGTTTTGGAGATACAAGCTAATTTTGTACGATGCGTTATTTCTTCTCGTAAAGAGTTTCCAATGCGTACGTATATGTCTTTACTCTGCAAAACTGTATTTCCTTATGAAGTGGTATTCTTACATATCCTTTCGAGAGAAAACTGTCCTGTGCCTTCTCTTTTGAGGCTACACACTTAGACATACACGCAACATGAAAGCTTTTCGACTTACAACGTGTTGTTTAGGAAAAAGAAGATAATTTCGCACGATGCGGGATTTTCTTAAAACGTGATTTTCTGAAAAATTTTGACGAAAGAAAATTCTCCTTTTGGTTCTCTTTAGATGCTACATGTTAAGACGTAGACGCCACAACAATTCTTTTCGAGATACAACGTGTAGTTTTGGAGATACAAGCTAATTTTGTACTATGCGTTATTTCTTCTCCTAAAGCGTTTCCAATGCGTACGTATATGTCTTTACTCTGCAAAACTCTATTTCCTTATGAAGTGGTATTCTTACATATCCTTTCGAGAGAAAACTGTCCTGTGCCTTCTCTTTTGAGGCTACACACTTAGACATACACGCAACATGAAAGCTTTTCGACTTACAACGTGTTGTTTAGGAAAAACAAGATAATTTCGCACGATGCGGGATTTCCTTAAAACGTGATTTTCTGAAAAATTTTGACGAAAGAAAATTCTCCTTTTGGTTATCTTTAGATGCTACATGTTAAGACGTACACGCCACAACAATTCTTTTCGAGATGCAACGTGTAGTTTAGGAGATACAAACTAATTTTGTACGATGCGTTATTTCTTCTCGTAAAGAGTTTCCAATGCGTACGTATATGTCTTTACTCTGCAAAACTGTATTTCCTTATGAAGTGGTATTCTTACATATCCTTTCGAGAGAAAACTGTCCTGTGCCTTCTCTTTTGAGGCTACACACTTAGACATACACGCAACATGAAAGCTTTTCGACTTACAACGTGTTGTTTAGGAAAAACAAGATAATTTCGCACGATGCGGGATTTCCTTAAAACGTGATTTTCTGAAAAATTTTGACGAAAGAAAATTCTCCTTTTGGTTCTCTTTAGATGCTACATGTTAAGACGTACACGCCACAACCATTCTTTTCGAGATACAACGTGTAGTTTTGGAGATACAAGCTAATTTTGTACTATGCGTTATTTCTTCTCGTAAAGAGTTTCCAATGCGTACGTATATGTCTTTACTCTGCAAAACTGTATTTCCTTATGAAGTGGTATTCTTACATATCCTTTCGAGAGAAAACTGTCCTGTGCCTTCTCTTTTGAGGCTACACACTTAGACATACACGCAACATGAAAGCTTTTCGACTTACAACGTGTTGTTTAGGAAAAACAAGATAATTTCGCACGATGCGGGATTTCCTTAAAACGTGATTTTCTGAAAAATTTTGACGAAAGAAAATTCTCCTTTTGGTTCTCTTTAGATGCTACATGTTAAGACGTACACGCCACAACAATTCTTTTCGAGATACAACGTGTAGTTTTGGAGATACAAGCTAATTTTGTACGATGCGTTATTTCTTCTCGTAAAGAGTTTCCAATGCGTACGTATATGTCTTTACTCTGCAAAACTGTATTTCCTTATGAAGTGGTATTCTTACATATCCTTTCGAGAGAAAACTGTCCTGTGCCTTCTCTTTTGAGGCTACACACTTAGACATACACGCAACATGAAAGCTTTTCGACTTACAACGTGTTGTTTAGGAAAAACAAGATAATTTCGCACGATGCGGGATTTCCTTAAAACGTGATTTTCTGAAAAATTTTGACGAAAGAAAATTCTCCTTTTGGTTCTCTTTAGATGCTACATGTTAAGACGTACACGCCACAACAATTCTTTTCGAGATACAACGTGTAGTTTTGGAGATACAAGCTAATTTTGTACGATGCGTTATTTCTTCTCGTAAAGAGTTTCCAATGCGTACGTATATGTCTTTACTCTGCAAAACTGTATTTCCTTATGAAGTGGTATTCTTACATATCCTTTCGAGAGAAAACTGTCCTGTGCCTTCTCTTTTGAGGCTACACACTTAGACATACACGCATCATGAAAGCTTTTCGACTTACAACGTGTTGTTAAGGAAAAACAAGATAATTTCGCACGATGCGGGATTTCCTTAAAACGTGATTTTCTGAAAAATTTTAACGAAAGAAAATTCTCCTTTTGGTTCTCTTTAGATGCTACATGTTAAGAAGTACACGCCACAACAATTCTTTTCGAGATACAACGTGTAGTTTTGGAGATACAAGCTAATTTTGTACGATGCGTTATTTCTTCTCGTAAAGAGTTTCCAATGCGTACGTATATGTCTTTACTCTGCAAAACTCTATTTCCTTATGAAGTGGTATTCTTACATATCCTTTCGAGAGAAAACTGTCCTGTGCCTTCTCTTTTGAGGCTACACACTTAGACATACACGCAACATGATAGCTTTTCGACTTACAACGTGTTGTTTAGGAAAAACAAGATAATTTCGCACGATGCGGGATTTCCTTAAAACGTGATTTTCTGAAAAATTTTGACGAAAGAAAATTCTCCTTTTGGTTCTCTTTAGATGCTACATGTTAAGACGTACACGCCACAACAATTCTTTTCGAGATACAACGTGTAGTTTTGGAGATACAAGCTAATTTTGTACGATGCGTTATTTCTTCTCGTAAAGAGTTTCCAATGCGTACGTATATGTCTTTACTCTGCAAAACTGTATTTCCTTATGAAGTGGTATTCTTACATATCCTTTCGAGAGAAAACTGTCCTGTGCCTTCTCTTTTGAGGCTACACACTTAGACATACACGCAACATGAAAGCTTTTCGACTTACAACGTGTTGTTTAGGAAAAACAAGATAATTTCGCACGATGCGGGATTTCCTTAAAACGTGATTTTCTGAAAAATTTTGACGAAAGAAATTTCTCCTTTTGGTTATCTTTAGATGCTACATGTTAAGACGTACACGCCACAACAATTCTTTTCGAGATACAACGTGTAGTTTTGGAGATACAAGCTAATTTTGTACGATGCGTTATTTCTTCTCGTAAAGAGTTTCCAATGCGTACGTATATGTCTTTACTCTGCAAAACTGTATTTCCTTATGAAGTGGTATTCTTACATATCCTTTCGAGAGAAAACTGTCCTGTGCCTTCTCTTTTGAGGCTACACACTTAGACATACACGCAACATGAAAGCTTTTCGACTTACAACGTGCTGTTTAGGAAAAACAAGATAATTTCGCACGATGCGGGATTTCCTTAAAACGTGATTTTCTGAAAAATTTTGACCAAAGAAAATTCTCCTTTTGGTTCTCTTTAGATGCTACATGTTAAGACGTACACGCCACAACCATTCTTTTCGAGATACAACGTGTAGTTTTGGAGATACAAGCTAATTTTGTACGATGCGTTATTTCTTCTCGTAAAGAGTTTCCAATGCGTACGTATATGTCTTTACTCTGCAAAACTGTATTTCCTTATGAAGTGGTATTCTTACATATCCTTTCGAGAGAAAACTGTCCTGTGCCTTCTCTTTTGAGGCTACACACTTAGACATACACGCAACATGAAAGCTTTTCGACTTACAACGTGTTGTTTAGGAAAAACAAGATAATTTCGCACGATGCGGGATTTCCTTAAAACGTGATTTTCTGAAAAATTTTGACGAAAGAAAATTCTCCTTTTGGTTCTCTTTAGATGCTACATGTTAAGACGTACACGCCACAACAATTCTTTTCGAGATACAACGTGTAGTTTTGGAGATACAAGCTAATTTTGTACGATGCGTTATTTCTTCTCGTAAAGAGTTTCCAATGCGTACGTATATGTCTTTACTCTGCAAAACTGTATTTCCTTATGAAGTGGTATTCTTACATATCCTTTCGAGAGAAAACTGTCCTGTGCCTTCTCTTTTGAGGCTACACACTTAGACATACACGCAACATGAAAGCTTTTCGACTTACAACGTGTTGTTTAGGAAAAACAAGATAATTTCGCACGATGCGGGATTTCCTTAAAACGTGATTTTCTGAAAAATTTTGACGAAAGAAAATTCTCCTTTTGGTTCTCTTTAGATGCTACATGTTAAGACGTACACGCCACAACAATTCTTTTCGAGATACAACGTGTAGTTTTGGAGATACAAGCTAATTTTGTACGATGCGTTATTTCTTCTCGTAAAGAGTTTCCAATGCGTACGTATATGTCTTTACTCTGCAAAACTGTATTTCCTTATGAAGTGGTATTCTTACATATCCTTTCGAGAGAAAACTGTCCTGTGCCTTCTCTTTTGAGGCTACACACTTAGACATACACGCATCATGAAAGCTTTTCGACTTACAACGTGTTGTTAAGGAAAAACAAGATAATTTCGCACGATGCGGGATTTCCTTAAAACGTGATTTTCTGAAAAATTTTGACGAAAGAAAATTCTCCTTTTGGTTCTCTTTAGATGCTACATGTTAAGAAGTACACGCCACAACAATTCTTTTCGAGATACAACGTGTAGTTTTGGAGATACAAGCTAATTTTGTACGATGCGTTATTTCTTCTCGTAAAGAGTTTCCAATGCGTACGTATATGTCTTTACTCTGCAAAACTCTATTTCCTTATGAAGTGGTATTCTTACATATCCTTTCGAGAGAAAACTGTCCTGTGCCTTCTCTTTTGAGGCTACACACTTAGACATACACGCAACATGATAGCTTTTCGACTTACAACGTGTTGTTTAGGAAAAACAAGATAATTTCGCACGATGCGGGATTTCCTTAAAACGTGATTTTCTGAAAAATTTTGACGAAAGAAAATTCTCCTTTTGGTTCTCTTTAGATGCTACATGTTAAGACGTACACGCCACAACAATTCTTTTCGAGATACAACGTGTAGTTTTGGAGATACAAGCTAATTTTGTACGATGCGTTATTTCTTCTCGTAAAGAGTTTCCAATGCGTACGTATATGTCTTTACTCTGCAAAACTGTATTTCCTTATGAAGTGGTATTCTTACATATCCTTTCGAGAGAAAACTGTCCTGTGCCTTCTCTTTTGAGGCTACACACTTAGACATACACGCAACATGAAAGCTTTTCGACTTACAACGTGTTGTTTAGGAAAAACAAGATAATTTCGCACGATGCGGGATTTCCTTAAAACGTGATTTTCTGAAAAATTTTGACGAAAGAAATTTCTCCTTTTGGTTATCTTTAGATGCTACATGTTAAGACGTACACGCCACAACAATTCTTTTCGAGATACAACGTGTAGTTTTGGAGATACAAGCTAATTTTGTACGATGCGTTATTTCTTCTCGTAAAGAGTTTCCAATGCGTACGTATATGTCTTTACTCTGCAAAACTGTATTTCCTTATGAAGTGGTATTCTTACATATCCTTTCGAGAGAAAACTATCCTGTGCCTTCTCTTTTGAGGCTACACACTTAGACATACACGCAACATGAAAGCTTTTCGACTTACAACGTGTTGTTTAGGAAAAACAAGATAATTTCGCACGATGCGGGATTTCCTTAAAACGTGATTTTCTGAAAAATTTTGACGAAAGAAAATTCTCCTTTTGGTTCTCTTTAGATGCTACATGTTAAGACGTACACGCCACAACAATTCTTTTCGAGATACAACGTGTAGTTTTGGAGATACAAGCTAATTTTGTACGATGCGTTATTTCTTCTCGTAAAGAGTTTCCAATGCGTACGTATATGTCTTTACTCTGCAAAACTCTATTTCCTTATGAAGTGGTATTCTTACATATCCTTTCGAGAGAAAACTGTCCTGTGCCTTCTCTTTTGAGGCTACACACTTAGACATACACGCAACATGAAAGCTTTTCGACTTACAACGTGTTGTTTAGGAAAAACAAGATAATTTCGCACGATGCAGGATTTCCTTAAAACGTGATTTTCTGAAAAATTTTGACGAAAGAAAATTCTCCTTTTGGTTCTCTTTAGATGCTACATGTTAAGACGTACACGCCACAACAATTCTTTTCGAGATAAAACGTGTAGTTTTGGAGATACAAGCTAATTTTGTACGATGCGTTATTTCTTCTCGTAAAGAGTTTCCAATGCGTACGTATATGTCTTTACTCTGCAAAACTGTATTTCCTTATGAAGTGGTATTCTTACATATTCTTTCGAGAGAAAACTGTCCTGTGCCTTCTCTTTTGAGGCTACACACTTAGACATACACGCAACATGAAAGCTTTTCGACTTACAACGTGCTGTTTAGGAAAAACAAGATAATTTCGCACGATGCGGGATTTCCTTAAAACGTGATTTTCTGAAAAATTTTGACGAAAGAAAATTCTCCTTTTCGTTCTCTTTAGATGCTACATGTTAAGACGTACACGCCACAACAATTCTTTTCGAGATACAACGTGTAGTTTTGGAGATACAAGCTAATTTTGTACGATGCGTTATTTCTTCTCGTAAAGAGTTTCCAAAGCGTACGTATATGTCTTTACTCTGCAAAACTGTATTTCCTTATGAAGTGGTATTCTTACATATCCTTTCGAGAGAAAACTGTCCTGTGCCTTCTCTTTTGAGGCTACACACTTAGACATACACGCAACATGAAAGCTTTTCGACTTACAACGTGTTGTTTAGGAAAAACAAGATAATTTCGCACGATGCGGGATTTCCTTAAAACGTGATTTTCTGAAAAATTTTGACGAAAGAAAATTCTCCTTTTGGTTCTCTTTAGATGCTACATGTTAAGACGTACACGCCACAACAATTCTTTTCGAGATACAACGTGTAGTTTTGGAGATACAAGCTAATTTTGTACGATGCGTTATTTCTTCTCGTAAAGAGTTTCCAATGCGTACGTATATGTCTTTACTCTGCAAAACTGTATTTCCTTATGAAGTGGTATTCTTACATATCCTTTCGAGAGAAAACTGTCCTGTGCCTTCTCTTTTGAGGCTACACACTTAGACATACACGCAACATGAAAGCTTTTCGACTTACAACGTGTTGTTTAGGAAAAACAAGATAATTTCGCACGATGCGGGATTTCCTTAAAACGTGATTTTCTGAAAAATTTTGACGAAAAAAATTCTCCTTTTGGTTCTCTTTAGATGCTACATGTTAAGACGTACACGCCACAACAATTCTTTTCGAGATACAACGTGTAGTTTTGGAGATACAAGCTAATTTTTTACGATGCGTTATTTCTTCTCGTAAAGAGTTTCCAATGCGTACGTATATGTCTTTACTCTGCAAAACTGTATTTCCTTATGAAGTGGTATTCTTACATATCCTTTCGAGAGAAAACTGTCCTGTGCCTTCTCTTTTGAGGCTACACACTTAGACATACACGCAACATGAAAGCTTTTCGACTTACAACGTGCTGTTTAGGAAAAACAAGATAATTTCGCACGATGCGGGATTTCCTTAAAACGTGATTTTCTGAAAAATTTTGACCAAAGAAAATTCTCCTTTTGGTTCTCTTTAGATGCTACATGTTAAGACGTACACGCCACAACCATTCTTTTCGAGATACAACGTGTAGTTTTGGAGATACAAGCTAATTTTGTACGATGCGTTATTTCTTCTCGTAAAGAGTTTCCAATGCGTACGTATATGTCTTTACTCTGCAAAACTGTATTTCCTTATGAAGTGGTATTCTTACATATCCTTTCGAGAGAAAACTGTCCTGTGCCTTCTCTTTTGAGGCTACACACTTAGACATACACGCAACATGAAAGCTTTTCGACTTACAACGTGTTGTTTAGGAAAAACAAGATAATTTCGCACGATGCGGGATTTCCTTAAAACGTGATTTTCTGAAAAATTTTGACGAAAGAAAATTCTCCTTTTCGTTCTCTTTAGATGCTACATGTTAACACGTACACGCCACAACAATTCTTTTCGAGATACAACGTGTAGTTTTGGAGATACAAGCTAATTTTGTACGATGCGTTATTTCTTCTCGTAAAGAGTTTCCAAAGCGTACGTATATGTCTTTACTCTGCAAAACTGTATTTCCTTATGAAGTGGTATTCTTACATATCCTTTCGAGAGAAAACTGTCCTGTGCCTTCTCTTTTGAGGCTACACACTTAGACATACACGCAACATGAAAGCTTTTCGACTTACAACGTGTTGTTTAGGAAAAACAAGATAATTTCGCACGATGCGGGATTTCCTTAAAACGTGATTTTCTGAAAAATTTTGACGAAAGAAAATTCTCCTTTTGGTTCTCTTTAGATGCTACATGTTAAGACGTACACGCCACAACAATTCTTTTCGAGATACAACGTGTAGTTTTGGAGATACAAGCTAATTTTGTACGATGCGTTATTTCTTCTCGTAAAGAGTTTCCAATGCGTACGTATATGTCTTTACTCTGCAAAACTGTATTTCCTTATGAAGTGGTATTCTTACATATCCTTTCGAGAGAAAACTGTCCTGTGCCTTCTCTTTTGAGGCTACACACTTAGACATACACGCAACATGAAAGCTTTTCGACTTACAACGTGTTGTTTAGGAAAAACAAGATAATTTCGCACGATGCGGGATTTCCTTAAAACGTGATTTTCTGAAAAATTTTGACGAAAGAAAATTCTCCTTTTGGTTCTCTTTAGATGCTATATGTTAAGACGTACACGCCACAACAATTCTTTTCGAGATACAACGTGTAGTTTTGGAGATACAAGCTAATTTTGTACGATGCGTTATTTCTTCTCGTAAAGAGTTTCCAATGCGTACGTATATGTCTTTACTCTGCAAAACTGTATTTCCTTATGAAGTGGTATTCTTACATATCCTTTCGAGAGAAAACTGTCCTGTGCCTTCTCTTTTGAGGCTACACACTTAGACATACACGCAACATGAAAGCTTTTCGACTTACAACGTGCTGTTTAGGAAAAACAAGATAATTTCGCACGATGCGGGATTTCCTTAAAACGTGATTTTCTGAAAAATTTTGACCAAAGAAAATTCTCCTTTTGGTTCTCTTTAGATGCTACATGTTAAGACGTACACGCCACAACCATTCTTTTCGAGATACAACGTGTAGTTTTGGAGATACAAGCTAATTTTGTACGATGCGTTATTTCTTCTCGTAAAGAGTTTCCAATGCGTACGTATATGTCTTTACTCTGCAAAACTGTATTTCCTTATGAAGTGGTATTCTTACATATCCTTTCGAGAGAAAACTGTCCTGTGCCTTCTCTTTTGAGGCTACACACTTAGACATACACGCAACATGAAAGCTTTTCGACTTACAACGTGTTGTTTAGGAAAAACAAGATAATTTCGCACGATGCGGGATTTCCTTAAAACGTGATTTTCTGAAAAATTTTGACGAAAGAAAATTCTCCTTTTGGTTCTCTTTAGATGCTACATGTTAAGACGTACACGCCACAACAATTCTTTTCGAGATACAACGTGTAGTTTTGGAGATACAAGCTAATTTTGTACTATGCGTTATTTCTTCTCGTAAAGAGTTTCCAATGCGTACGTATATGTCTTTACTCTGCAAAACTGTATTTCCCTATGAAGTGGTATTCTTACATATCCTTTCGAGAGAAAACTGTCCTGTGCCTTCTCTTTTGAGGCTACACACTTAGACATACACGCAACATGAAAGCTTTTCGACTTACAACGTGTTGTTTAGGAAAAACAAGATAATTTCGCACGATGCGGGATTTCCTTAAAACGTGATTTTCTGAAAAATTTTGACGAAAGAAAATTCTCCTTTTGGTTCTCTTTAGATGCTACATGTTAAGACGTACACGCCACAACAATTCTTTTCGAGATACAACGTGTAGTTTTGGAGATACAAGCTAATTTTGTACGATGCGTTATTTCTTCTCGTAAAGAGTTTCCAATGCGTACGTATATGTCTTTACTCTGCAAAACTGTATTTCCTTATGAAGTGGTATTCTTACATATCCTTTCGAGAGAAAACTGTCCTGTGCCTTCTCTTTTGAGGCTACACACTTAGACATACACGCAACATGAAAGCTTTTCGACTTACAACGTGTTGTTTAGGAAAAACAAGATAATTTCGCACGATGCGGGATTTCCTTAAAACGTGATTTTCTGAAAAATTTTGACGAAAGAAAATTCTCCTTTTGGTTCTCTTTAGATGCTACATGTTAAGACGTACACGCCACAACAATTCTTTTCGAGATACAACGTGTAGTTTTGGAGATACAAGCTAATTTTGTACGATGCGTTATTTCTTCTCGTAAAGAGTTTCCAATGCGTACGTATATGTCTTTACTCTGCAAAACTGTATTTCCTTATGAAGTGGTATTCTTACATATCCTTTCGAGAGAAAACTGTCCTGTGCCTTCTCTTTTGAGGCTACACACTTAGACATACACGCAACATGAAAGCTTTTCGACTTACAACGTGCTGTTTAGGAAAAACAAGATAATTTCGCACGATGCGGGATTTCCTTAAAACGTGATTTTCTGAAAAATTTTGACGAAAGAAAATTCTCCTTTTGGTTCTCTTTAGATGCTACATGTTAAGACGTACACGCCACAACCATTCTTTTCGAGATACAACGTGTAGTTTTGGAGATACAAGCTAATTTTGTACGATGCGTTATTTCTTCTCGTAAAGAGTTTCCAATGCGTACGTATATGTCTTTACTCTGCAAAACTGTATTTCCTTATGAAGTGGTATTCTTACATATCCTTTCGAGAGAAAACTGTCCTGTGCCTTCTCTTTTGAGGCTACACACTTAGACATACACGCAACATGAAAGCTTTTCGACTTACAACGTGTTGTTTAGGAAAAACAAGATAATTTCGCACGATGCGGGATTTCCTTAAAACGTGATTTTCTGAAAAATTTTGACGAAAGAAAATTCTCCTTTTGGTTCTCTTTAGATGCTACATGTTAAGACGTACACGCCACAACAATTCTTTTCGAGATACAACGTGTAGTTTTGGAGATACAAGCTAATTTTGTACGATGCGTTATTTCTTCTCGTAAAGAGTTTCCAATGCGTACGTATATGTCTTTACTCTGCAAAACTGTATTTCCTTATGAAGTGGTATTCTTACATATCCTTTCGAGAGAAAACTGTCCTGTGCCTTCTCTTTTGAGGCTACACACTTAGACATACACGCAACATGAAAGCCTTTCGACTTACAACGTGCTGTTTAGGAAAAACAAGATAATTTCGCACGATGCGGGATTTCCTTAAAACGTGATTTTCTGAAAAATTTTGACGAAAGAAAATTCTCCTTTTGGTTCTCTTTAGATGCTACATGTTAAGACGTACACGCCACAACAATTCTTTTCGAGATACAACGTGTAGTTTTGGAGATACAAGCTAATTTTGTACTATGCGTTATTTCTTCTCGTAAAGAGTTTCCAATGCGTACGTATATGTCTTTACTCTGCAAAACTGTATTTCCTTATGAAGTGGTATTCTTACATATCCTTTCGAGAGAAAACTGTCCTGTGCCTTCTCTTTTGAGGCTACACACTTAGACATACACGCAACATGAAAGCTTTTCGACTTACAACGTGTTGTTTAGGAAAAACAAGATAATTTCGCACGATGCGGGATTTTCTTAAAACGTGATTTTCTGAAAAATTTTGACGAAAGAAAATTCTCCTTTTGGTTCTCTTTAGATGCTACATGTTAAGACGTACACGCCACAACAATTCTTTTCGAGATACAACGTGTAGTTTTGGAGATACAAGCTAATTTTGTACTATGCGTTATTTCTTCTTGTAAAGAGTTTCCAATGCGTACGTATATGTCTTTACTCTGCAAAACTGTATTTCCTTATGAAGTGGTATTCTTACATATCCTTTCGAGAGAAAACTGTCCTGTGCCTTCTCTTTTGAGGCTACACACTTAGACATACACGCAACATGAAAGCTTTTCGACTTACAACGTGTTGTTTAGGAAAAACAAGATAATTTCGCACGATGCGGGATTTCCTTAAAACGTGATTTTCTGAAAAATTTTGACGAAAGAAAATTCTCCTTTTGGTTCTCTTTAGATGCTACATGTTAAGACGTACACGCCACAACAATTCTTTTCGAGATACAACGTGTAGTTTTGGAGATACAAGCTAATTTTGTACGATGCGTTATTTCTTCTCGTAAAGAGTTTCCAATGCGTACGTATATGTCTTTACTCTGCAAAACTGTATTTCCTTATGAAGTGGTATTCTTACATATCCTTTCGAGAGAAAACTGTCCTGTGCCTTCTCTTTTGAGGCTACACACTTAGACATACACGCAACATGAAAGCTTTTCGACTTACAACGTGTTGTTTAGGAAAAACAAGATAATTTCGCACGATGCGGGATTTCCTTAAAACGTGATTTTCTGAAAAATTTTGACGAAAGAAAATTCTCCTTTTGGTTCTCTTTAGATGCTACATGTTAAGACGTACACGCCACAACAATTCTTTTCGAGATACAACGTGTAGTTTTGGAGATACAAGCTAATTTTGTACTATGCGTTATTTCTTCTCGTAAAGAGTTTCCAATGCGTACGTATATGTCTTTACACTGCAAAACTGTATTTCCTTATGAAGTGGTATTCTTACATATCCTTTCGAGAAAAAACTGTCCTGTGCCTTCTGTTTTGAGGCTACACACTTAGACATACACGCAACATGAAAGCTTTTCGACTTACAACGTGTTGTTTAGGAAAAAGAAGATAATTTCGCACGATGCGGGATTTTCTTAAAACGTGATTTTCTGAAAAATTTTGACGAAAGAAAATTCTCCTTTTGGTTCTCTTTAGATGCTACATGTTAAGACGTACACGCCACAACAATTCTTTTCGAGATACAACGTGTAGTTTTGGAGATACAAGCTAATTTTGTACGATGCGTTATTTCTTCTCGTAAAGAGTTTCCAATGCGTACGTATATGTCTTTACTCTGCAAAACTGTATTTCCTTATGAAGTGGTATTCTTACATATCCTTTCGAGAGAAAACTGTCCTGTGCCTTCTCTTTTGAGGCTACACACTTAGACATACACGCAACATGAAAGCTTTTCGACTTACAACGTGTTGTTTAGGAAAAACAAGATAATTTCGCACGATGCGGGATTTCCTTAAAACGTGATTTTCTGAAAAATTTTGACGAAAGAAAATTCTCCTTTTGGTTCTCTTTAGATGCTACATGTTAAGACGTACACGCCACAACCATTCTTTTCGAGATACAACGTGTAGTTTTGGAGATACAAGCTAATTTTGTACGATGCGTTATTTCTTCTCGTAAAGAGTTTCCAATGCGTACGTATATGTCTTTACTCTGCAAAACTGTATTTCCTTATGAAGTGGTATTCTTACATATCCTTTCGAGAGAAAACTGTCCTGTGCCTTCTCTTTTGAGGCTACACACTTAGACATACACGCAACATGAAAGCTTTTCGACTTACAACGTGTTGTTTAGGAAAAACAAGATAATTTCGCACGATGCGGGATTTCCTTAAAACGTGATTTTCTGAAAAATTTTGACGAAAGAAAATTCTCCTTTTGGTTCTCTTTAGATGCTACATGTTAAGACGTACACGCCACAACAATTCTTTTCGAGATACAACGTGTAGTTTTGGAGATACAAGCTAATTTTGTACGATGCGTTATTTCTTCTCGTAAAGAGTTTCCAATGCGTACGTATATGTCTTTACTCTGCAAAACTGTATTTCCTTATGAAGTGGTATTCTTACATATCCTTTCGAGAGAAAACTGTCCTGTGCCTTCTCTTTTGAGGCTACACACTTAGACATACACGCAACATGAAAGCCTTTCGACTTACAACGTGCTGTTTAGGAAAAACAAGATAATTTCGCACGATGCGGGATTTCCTTAAAACGTGATTTTCTGAAAAATTTTGACGAAAGAAAATTCTCCTTTTGGTTCTCTTTAGATGCTACATGTTAAGACGTACACGCCACAACAATTCTTTTCGAGATACAACGTGTAGTTTTGGAGATACAAGCTAATTTTGTACGATGCGTTATTTCTTCTCGTAAAGAGTTTCCAATGCGTACGTATATGTCTTTACTCTGCAAAACTGTATTTCCTTATGAAGTGGTATTCTTACATATCCTTTCGAGAGAAAACTGTCCTGTGCCTTCTCTTTTGAGGCTACACACTTAGACATACACGCAACATGAAAGCTTTTCGACTTACAACGTGTTGTTTAGGAAAAACAAGATAATTTCGCACGATGCGGGATTTTCTTAAAACGTGATTTTCTGAAAAATTTTGACGAAAGAAAATTCTCCTTTTGGTTCTCTTTAGATGCTACATGTTAAGACGTACACGCCACAACAATTC
Organism: Apodemus sylvaticus; assembly: GCF_947179515.1. Lineage (NCBI taxonomy): Eukaryota > Metazoa > Chordata > Mammalia > Rodentia > Muridae > Apodemus > Apodemus sylvaticus. The sequence goes on from NW_026263141.1 coordinate 74,839, forward strand.
TTTTCGAGATACAACGTGTAGTTTTGGAGATACAAGCTAATTTTGTACTATGCGTTATTTCTTCTTGTAAAGAGTTTCCAATGCGTACGTATATGTCTTTACTCTGCAAAACTCTATTTCCTTATGAAGTGGTATTCTTACATATCCTTTCGAGAGAAAACTGTCCTGTGCCTTCTCTTTTGAGGCTACACACTTAGACATACACGCAACATGAAAGCTTTTCGACTTACAACGTGTTGTTTAGGAAAAACAAGATAATTTCGCACGATGCGGGATTTCCTTAAAACGTGATTTTCTGAAAAATTTTGACGAAAGAAAATTCTCCTTTTGGTTCTCTTTAGATGCTACATGTTAAGACGTACACGCCACAACAATTCTTTTCGAGATACAACGTGTAGTTTTGGAGATACAAGCTAATTTTGTACGATGCGTTATTTCTTCTCGTAAAGAGTTTCCAATGCGTACGTATATGTCTTTACTCTGCAAAACTGTATTTCCTTATGAAGTGGTATTCTTACATATCCTTTCGAGAGAAAACTGTCCTGTGCCTTCTCTTTTGAGGCTACACACTTAGACATACACGCAACATGAAAGCTTTTCGACTTACAACGTGTTGTTTAGGAAAAACAAGATAATTTCGCACGATGCGGGATTTCCTTAAAACGTGATTTTCTGAAAAATTTTGACGAAAGAAAATTCTCCTTTTGGTTCTCTTTAGATGCTACATGTTAAGACGTACACGCCACAACAATTCTTTTCGAGATACAACGTGTAGTTTTGGAGATACAAGCTAATTTTGTACGATGCGTTATTTCTTCTCGTAAAGAGTTTCCAATGCGTACGTATATGTCTTTACTCTGCAAAACTGTATTTCCTTATGAAGTGGTATTCTTACATATCCTTTCGAGAGAAAACTGTCCTGTGCCTTCTCTTTTGAGGCTACACACTTAGACATACACGCAACATGAAAGCTTTTCGACTTACAACGTGTTGTTTAGGAAAAACAAGATAATTTCGCACGATGCGGGATTTCCTTAAAACGTGATTTTCTGAAAAATTTTGACGAAAGAAAATTCTCCTTTTGGTTCTCTTTAGATGCTACATGTTAAGACGTACACGCCACAACAATTCTTTTCGAGATACAACGTGTAGTTTTGGAGATACAAGCTAATTTTGTACTATGCGTTATTTCTTCTCGTAAAGAGTTTCCAATGCGTACGTATATGTCTTTACACTGCAAAACTGTATTTCCTTATGAAGTGGTATTCTTACATATCCTTTCGAGAGAAAACTGTCCTGTGCCTTCTGTTTTGAGGCTACACACTTAGACATACACGCAACATGAAAGCTTTTCGACTTACAACGTGTTGTTTAGGAAAAAGAAGATAATTTCGCACGATGCGGGATTTTCTTAAAACGTGATTTTCTGAAAAATTTTGACGAAAGAAAATTCTCCTTTTGGTTCTCTTTAGATGCTACATGTTAAGACGTACACGCCACAACAATTCTTTTCGAGATACAACGTGTAGTTTTGGAGATACAAGCTAATTTTGTACTATGCGTTATTTCTTCTCGTAAGAGTTTCCAATGCGTACGTATATGTCTTTACTCTGCAAAACTCTATTTCCTTATGAAGTGGTATTCTTACATATCCTTTCGAGAGAAAACTGTCCTGTGCCTTCTCTTTTGAGGCTACACACTTAGACATACACGCAACATGAAAGCTTTTCGACTTACAACGTGTTGTTTAGGAAAAAGAAGATAATTTCGCACGATGCGGGATTTTCTTAAAACGTGATTTTCTGAAAAATTTTGACGAAAGAAAATTCTCCTTTTGGTTCTCTTTAGATGCTACATGTTAAGACGTACACGCCACAACAATTCTTTTCGAGATACAACGTGTAGTTTTGGAGATACAAGCTAATTTTGTACTATGTGTTATTTCTTCTCGTAAAGAGTTTCCAATGCGCACGTATATGTCTTTACTCTGCAAAACTCTATTTCCTTATGAAGTGGTATTCTTACATATCCTTTCGAGAGAAAACTGTCCTGTGCCTTCTCTTTTGAGGCTACACACTTAGACATACACGCAACATGAAAGCTTTTCGACTTACAACGTGTTGTTTAGGAAAAACAAGATAATTTCGCACGATGCGGGATTTCCTTAAAACGTGATTTTCTGAAAAATTTTGACGAAAGAAAATTCTCCTTTTGATTCTCTTTAGATGCTACATGTTAAGACGTACACGCCACAACAATTCTTTTCGAGATACAACGTGTAGTTTTGGAGATACAAGCTAATTTTGTACGATGCGTTATTTCTTCTCGTAAAGAGTTTCCAATGCGTATGTATATGTCTTTACTCTGCAAAACTGTATTTCCTTATGAAGTGGTATTCTTACATATCCTTTCGAGAGAAAACTGTCCTGTGCCTTCTCTTTTGAGGCTACACACTTAGACATACACGCAACATGAAAGCTTTTCGACTTACAACGTGTTGTTTAGGAAAAAGAAGATAATTTCGCACGATGCGGGATTTTCTTAAAACGTGATTTTCTGAAAAATTTTGACGAAAGAAAATTCTCCTTTTGGTTCTCTTTAGATGCTACATGTTAAGACGTACACGCCACAACAATTCTTTTCGAGATACAACGTGTAGTTTTGGAGATACAAGCTAATTTTGTACTATGCGTTATTTCTTCTCGTAAAGAGTTTCCAATGCGTACGTATATGTCTTTACTCTGCAAAACTCTATTTCCTTATGAAGTGGTATTCTTACATATCCTTTCGAGAGAAAACTGTCCTGTGCCTTCTCTTTTGAGGCTACACACTTAGACATACACGCAACATGAAAGCTTTTCGACTTACAACGTGTTGTTTAGGAAAAAGAAGATAATTTCGCACGATGCGGGATTTTCTTAAAACGTGATTTTCTGAAAAATTTTGACGAAAGAAAATTCTCCTTTTGGTTCTCTTTAGATGCTACATGTTAAGACGTACACGCCACAACAATTCTTTTCGAGATACAACGTGTAGTTTTGGAGATACAAGCTAATTTTGTACTATGTGTTATTTCTTCTCGTAAAGAGTTTCCAATGCGTACGTATATGTCTTTACTCTGCAAAACTCTATTTCCTTATGAAGTGGTATTCTTACATATCCTTTCGAGAGAAAACTGTCCTGTGCCTTCTCTTTTGAGGCTACACACTTAGACATACACGCAACATGAAAGCTTTTCGACTTACAACGTGTTGTTTAGGAAAAACAAGATAATTTCGCACGATGCGGGATTTCCTTAAAACGTGATTTTCTGAAAAATTTTGACGAAAGAAAATTCTCCTTTTGATTCTCTTTAGATGCTACATGTTAAGACGTACACGCCACAACAATTCTTTTCGAGATACAACGTGTAGTTTTGGAGATACAAGCTAATTTTGTACGATGCGTTATTTCTTCTCGTAAAGAGTTTCCAATGCGTATGTATATGTCTTTACTCTGCAAAACTGTATTTCCTTATGAAGTGGTATTCTTACATATCCTTTCGAGAGAAAACTGTCCTGTGCCTTCTCTTTTGAGGCTACACACTTAGACATACACGCAACATGAAAGCTTTTCGACTTACAACGTGTTGTTTAGGAAAAACAAGATAATTTCGCACGATGCGGGATTTCCTTAAAACGTGATTTTCTGAAAAATTTTGACGAAAGAAAATTCTCCTTTTGGTTCTCTTTAGATGCTACATGTTAAGACGTACACGCCACAACAATTCTTTTCGAGATACAACGTGTAGTTTTGGAGATACAAGCTAATTTTGTACGATGCGTTATTTCTTCTCGTAAAGAGTTTCCAAAGCGTACGTATATGTCTTTACTCTGCAAAACTGTATTTCCTTATGAAGTGGTATTCTTACATATCCTTTCGAGAGAAAACTGTCCTGTGCCTTCTCTTTTGAGGCTACACACTTAGACATACACGCAACATGAAAGCTTTTCGACTTACAACGTGTTGTTTAGGAAAAACAAGATAATTTCGCACGATGCGGGATTTCCTTAAAACGTGATTTTCTGAAAAATTTTGACGAAAGAAAATTCTCCTTTTGGTTCTCTTTAGATGCTACATGTTAAGACGTACACGCCACAACAATTCTTTTCGAGATACAACGTGTAGTTTTGGAGATACAAGCTAATTTTGTACGATGCGTTATTTCTTCTCGTAAAGAGTTTCCAATGCGTACGTATATGTCTTTACTCTGCAAAACTGTATTTCCTTATGAAGTGGTATTCTTACATATCCTTTCGAGAGAAAACTGTCCTGTGCCTTCTCTTTTGAGGCTACACACTTAGACATACACGCAACATGAAAGCTTTTCGACTTACAACGTGTTGTTTAGGAAAAACAAGATAATTTCGCACGATGCGGGATTTCCTTAAAACGTGATTTTCTGAAAAATTTTGACGAAAGAAAATTCTCCTTTTGGTTCTCTTTAGATGCTACATGTTAAGACGTACACGCCACAACAATTCTTTTCGAGATACAACGTGTAGTTTTGGAGATACAAGCTAATTTTGTACGATGCGCTATTTCTTCTCGTAAAGAGTTTCCAATGCGTACGTATATGTCTTTACTCTGCAAAACTGTATTTCCTTATGAAGTGGTATTCTTACATATCCTTTCGAGAGAAAACTGTCCTGTGCCTTCTCTTTTGAGGCTACACACTTAGACATACACGCAACATGAAAGCTTTTCGACTTACAACGTGCTGTTTAGGAAAAACAAGATAATTTCGCACGATGCGGGATTTCCTTAAAACGTGATTTTCTGAAAAATTTTGACGAAAGAAAATTCTCCTTTTGGTTCTCTTTAGATGCTACATGTTAAGACGTACACGCCACAACCATTCTTTTCGAGATACAACGTGTAGTTTTGGAGATACAAGCTAATTTTGTACGATGCGTTATTTCTTCTCGTAAAGAGTTTCCAATGCGTACGTATATGTCTTTACTCTGCAAAACTGTATTTCCTTATGAAGTGGTATTCTTACATATCCTTTCGAGAGAAAACTGTCCTGTGCCTTCTCTTTTGAGGCTACACACTTAGACATACACGCAACATGAAAGCTTTTCGACTTACAACGTGTTGTTTAGGAAAAACAAGATAATTTCGCACGATGCGGGATTTCCTTAAAACGTGATTTTCTGAAAAATTTTGACGAAAGAAAATTCTCCTTTTGGTTCTCTTTAGATGCTACATGTTAAGACGTACACGCCACAACAATTCTTTTCGAGATACAACGTGTAGTTTTGGAGATACAAGCTAATTTTGTACGATGCGTTATTTCTTCTCGTAAAGAGTTTCCAATGCGTACGTATATGTCTTTACTCTGCAAAACTGTATTTCCTTATGAAGTGGTATTCTTACATATCCTTTCGAGAGAAAACTGTCCTGTGCCTTCTCTTTTGAGGCTACACACTTAGACATACACGCAACATGAAAGCTTTTCGACTTACAACGTGTTGTTTAGGAAAAACAAGATAATTTCGCACGATGCGGGATTTCCTTAAAACGTGATTTTCTGAAAAATTTTGACGAAAGAAAATTCTCCTTTTGGTTCTCTTTAGATGCTACATGTTAAGACGTACACGCCACAACAATTCTTTTCGAGATACAACGTGTAGTTTTGGAGATACAAGCTAATTTTGTACTATGCGTTATTTCTTCTCGTAAAGAGTTTCCAATGCGTACGTATATGTCTTTACTCTGCAAAACTGTATTTCCTTATGAAGTGGTATTCTTACATATCCTTTCGAGAGAAAACTGTCCTGTGCCTTCTCTTTTGAGGCTACACACTTAGACATACACGCAACATGAAAGCTTTTCGACTTACAACGTGTTGTTTAGGAAAAACAAGATAATTTCGCACGATGCGGGATTTCCTTAAAACGTGATTTTCTGAAAAATTTTGACGAAAGAAAATTCTCCTTTTGGTTCTCTTTAGATGCTACATGTTAATACGTACACGCCACAACAATTCTTTTCGAGATACAACGTGTAGTTTTGGAGATACAAGCTAATTTTGTACGATGCGTTATTTCTTCTCGTAAAGAGTTTCCAATGCGTACGTATATGTCTTTACTCTGCAAAACTGTATTTCCTTATGAAGTGGTATTCTTACATATCCTTTCGAGAGAAAACTGTCCTGTGCCTTCTCTTTTGAGGCTACACACTTAGACATACACGCAACATGAAAGCCTTTCGACTTACAACGTGCTGTTTAGGAAAAACAAGATAATTTCGCACGATGCGGGATTTCCTTAAAACGTGATTTTCTGAAAAATTTTGACGAAAGAAAATTCTCCTTTTGGTTCTCTTTAGATGCTACATGTTAAGACGTACACGCCACAACAATTCTTTTCGAGATACAACGTGTAGTTTTGGAGATACAAGCTAATTTTGTACTATGCGTTATTTCTTCTCGTAAAGAGTTTCCAATGCGTACGTATATGTCTTTACTCTGCAAAACTGTATTTCCTTATGAAGTGGTATTCTTACATATCCTTTCGAGAGAAAACTGTCCTGTGCCTTCTCTTTTGAGGCTACACACTTAGACATACACGCACATGAAAGCTTTTCGACTTACAACGTGTTGTTTAGGAAAAAGAAGATAATTTCGCACGATGCGGGATTTTCTTAAAACGTGATTTTCTGAAAAATTTTGACGAAAGAAAATTCTCCTTTTGGTTCTCTTTAGATGCTACATGTTAAGACGTACACGCCACAACAATTCTTTTCGAGATACAACGTGTAGTTTTGGAGATACAAGCTAATTTTGTACTATGCCTTATTTCTTCTTGTAAAGAGTTTCCAATGCGTACGTATATGTCTTTACTCTGCAAAACTCTATTTCCTTATGAAGTGGTATTCTTACATATCCTTTCGAGAGAAAACTGTCCTGTGCCTTCTCTTTTGAGGCTACACACTTAGACATACACGCAACATGAAAGCTTTTCGACTTACAACGTGTTGTTTAGGAAAAACAAGATAATTTCGCACGATGCGGGATTTCCTTAAAACGTGATTTTCTGAAAAATTTTGACGAAAGAAAATTCTCCTTTTGGTTCTCTTTAGATGCTACATATTAAGACGTACACGCCACAACAATTCTTTTCGAGATACAACGTGTAGTTTTGGAGATACAAGCTAATTTTGTACGATGCGTTATTTCTTCTCGTAAAGAGTTTCCAATGCGTACGTATATGTCTTTACTCTGCATAACTGTATTTCCTTATGAAGTGGTATTCTTACATATCCTTTCGAGAGAAAACTGTCCTGTGCCTTCTCTTTTGAGGCTACACACTTAGACATACACGCAACATGAAAGCTTTTCGACTTACAACGTGTTGTTTAGGAAAAACAAGATAATTTCGCACGATGCGGGATTTCCTTAAAACGTGATTTTCTGAAAAATTTTGACGAAAGAAAATTCTCCTTTTGGTTCTCTTTAGATGCTACATGTTAAGACGTACACGCCACAACAATTCTTTTCGAGATACAACGTGTAGTTTTGGAGATACAAGCTAATTTTGTACGATGCGTTATTTCTTCTCGTAAAGAGTTTCCAATGCGTACGTATATGTCTTTACTCTGCAAAACTGTATTTCCTTATGAAGTGGTATTCTTACATATCCTTTCGAGAGAAAACTGTCCTGTGCCTTCTCTTTTGAGGCTACACACTTAGACATACACGCAACATGAAAGCTTTTCGACTTACAACGTGTTGTTTAGGAAAAACAAGATAATTTCGCACGATGCGGGATTTCCTTAAAACGTGATTTTCTGAAAAATTTTGACGAAAGAAAATTCTCCTTTTGGTTCTCTTTAGATGCTACATGTTAAGACGTACACGCCACAACAATTCTTTTCGAGATACAACGTGTAGTTTTGGAGATACAAGCTAATTTTGTACGATGCGTTATTTCTTCTCGTAAAGAGTTTCCAATGCGTACGTATATGTCTTTACTCTGCAAAACTGTATTTCCTTATGAAGTGGTATTCTTACATATCCTTTCGAGAGAAAACTGTCCTGTGCCTTCTCTTTTGAGGCTACACACTTAGACATACACGCAACATGAAAGCCTTTCGACTTACAACGTGCTGTTTAGGAAAAACAAGATAATTTCGCACGATGCGGGATTTCCTTAAAACGTGATTTTCTGAAAAATTTTGACGAAAGAAAATTCTCCTTTTGGTTCTCTTTAGATGCTACATGTTAAGACGTACACGCCACAACAATTCTTTTCGAGATACAACGTGTAGTTTTGGAGATACAAGCTAATTTTGTACTATGCGTTATTTCTTCTCGTAAAGAGTTTCCAATGCGTACGTATATGTCTTTACTCTGCAAAACTGTATTTCCTTATGAAGTGGTATTCTTACATATCCTTTCGAGAGAAAACTGTCCTGTGCCTTCTCTTTTGAGGCTACACACTTAGACATACACGCACATGAAAGCTTTTCGACTTACAACGTGTTGTTTAGGAAAAAGAAGATAATTTCGCACGATGCGGGATTTTCTTAAAACGTGATTTTCTGAAAAATTTTGACGAAAGAAAATTCTCCTTTTGGTTCTCTTTAGATGCTACATGTTAAGACGTACACGCCACAACAATTCTTTTCGAGATACAACGTGTAGTTTTGGAGATACAAGCTAATTTTGTACTATGCCTTATTTCTTCTTGTAAAGAGTTTCCAATGCGTACGTATATGTCTTTACTCTGCAAAACTCTATTTCCTTATGAAGTGGTATTCTTACATATCCTTTCGAGAGAAAACTGTCCTGTGCCTTCTCTTTTGAGGCTACACACTTAGACATACACGCAACATGAAAGCTTTTCGACTTACAACGTGTTGTTTAGGAAAAACAAGATAATTTCGCACGATGCGGGATTTCCTTAAAACGTGATTTTCTGAAAAATTTTGACGAAAGAAAATTCTCCTTTTGGTTCTCTTTAGATGCTACATATTAAGACGTACACGCCACAACAATTCTTTTCGAGATACAACGTGTAGTTTTGGAGATACAAGCTAATTTTGTACGATGCGTTATTTCTTCTCGTAAAGAGTTTCCAATGCGTACGTGTATGTCTTTACTCTGCATAACTGTATTTCCTTATGAAGTGGTATTCTTACATATCCTTTCGAGAGAAAACTGTCCTGTGCCTTCTCTTTTGAGGCTACACACTTAGACATACACGCAACATGAAAGCTTTTCGACTTACAACGTGTTGTTTAGGAAAAACAAGATAATTTCGCACGATGCGGGATTTCCTTAAAACGTGATTTTCTGAAAAATTTTGACGAAAGAAAATTCTCCTTTTGGTTCTCTTTAGATGCTACATGTTAAGACGTACACGCCACAACAATTCTTTTCGAGATACAACGTGTAGTTTTGGAGATACAAGCTAATTTTGTACGATGCGTTATTTCTTCTCGTAAAGAGTTTCCAATGCGTACGTATATGTCTTTACTCTGCAAAACTGTATTTCCTTATGAAGTGGTATTCTTACATATCCTTTCGAGAGAAAACTGTCCTGTGCCTTCTCTTTTGAGGCTACACACTTAGACATACACGCAACATGAAAGCTTTTCGACTTACAACGTGTTGTTTAGGAAAAACAAGATAATTTCGCACGATGCGGGATTTCCTTAAAACGTGATTTTCTGAAAAATTTTGACGAAAGAAAATTCTCCTTTTGGTTCTCTTTAGATGCTACATGTTAAGACGTACACGCCACAACAATTCTTTTCGAGATACAACGTGTAGTTTTGGAGATACAAGCTAATTTTGTACGATGCGTTATTTCTTCTCGTAAAGAGTTTCCAATGCGTACGTATATGTCTTTACTCTGCAAAACTGTATTTCCTTATGAAGTGGTATTCTTACATATCCTTTCGAGAGAAAACTGTCCTGTGCCTTCTCTTTTGAGGCTACACACTTAGACATACACGCAACATGAAAGCTTTTCGACTTACAACGTGTTGTTTAGGAAAAACAAGATAATTTCGCACGATGCGGGATTTCCTTAAAACGTGATTTTCTGAAAAATTTTGACGAAAGAAAATTCTCCTTTTGGTTCTCTTTAGATGCTACATGTTAAGACGTACACGCCACAACAATTCTTTTCGAGATACAACGTGTAGTTTTGGAGATACAAGCTAATTTTGTACTATGCGTTATTTCTTCTCGTAAAGAGTTTCCAATGCGTACGTATATGTCTTTACTCTGCAAAACTGTATTTCCTTATGAAGTGGTATTCTTACATATCCTTTCGAGAGAAAACTGTCCTGTGCCTTCTCTTTTGAGGCTACACACTTAGACATACACGCAACATGAAAGCTTTTCGACTTACAACGTGTTGTTTAGGAAAAAGAAGATAATTTCGCACGATGCGGGATTTTCTTAAAACGTGATTTTCTGAAAAATTTTGACGAAAGAAAATTCTCCTTTTGGTTCTCTTTAGATGCTACATGTTAAGACGTACACGCCACAACAATTCTTTTCGAGATACAACGTGTAGTTTTGGAGATACAAGCTAATTTTGTACTATGCGTTATTTCTTCTCATAAAGAGTTTCCAATGCGTACGTATATGTCTTTACTCTGCAAAACTCTATTTCCTTATGAAGTGGTATTCTTACATATCCTTTCGAGAGAAAACTGTCCTGTGCCTTCTCTTTTGAGGCTACACACTTAGACATACACGCAACATGAAAGCTTTTCGACTTACAACGTATTGTTTAGGAAAAAGATGATAATTTCGCACGATGCGGGATTTTCTTAAAACGTGATTTTCTGATAAATTTTGACGAAAGAAAATTCTCCTTTTGGTTCTCTTTAGATGCTACATGTTAAGACGTACACGCCACAACAATTCTTTTCGAGATACAACGTGTAGTTTTGGAGATACAAGCTAATTTTGTACTATGTGTTATTTCTTCTCGTAAAGAGTTTCCAATGCGTACGTATATGTCTTTACTCTGCAAAACTGTATTTCCTTATGAAGTGGTATTCTTACATATCCTTTCGAGAGAAAACTGTCCTGTGCCTTCTCTTTTGAGGCTACACACTTAGACATACACGCAACATGAAAGCTTTTCGACTTACAACGTGTTGTTTAGGAAAAACAAGATAATTTCGCACGATGCGGGATTTCCTTAAAACGTGATTTTCTGAAAAATTTTGACGAAAGAAAATTCTCCTTTTGGTTCTCTTTAGATGCTACATGTTAAGACGTACACGCCACAACAATTCTTTTCGAGATACAACGTGTAGTTTTGGAGATACAAGCTAATTTTGTACGATGCGTTATTTCTTCTCGTAAAGAGTTTCCAATGCGTACGTATATGTCTTTACTCTGCAAAACTGTATTTCCTTATGAAGTGGTATTCTTACATATCCTTTCGAGAGAAAACTGTCCTGTGCCTTCTCTTTTGAGGCTACACACTTAGACATACACGCAACATGAAAGCTTTTCGACTTACAACGTGTTGTTTAGGAAAAACAAGATAATTTCGCACGATGCGGGATTTCCTTAAAACGTGATTTTCTGAAAAATTTTGACGAAAGAAAATTCTCCTTTTGGTTCTCTTTAGATGCTACATGTTAAGACGTACACGCCACAACAATTCTTTTCGAGATACAACGTGTAGTTTTGGAGATACAAGCTAATTTTGTACGATGCGTTATTTCTTCTCGTAAAGAGTTTCCAATGCGTACGTATATGTCTTTACTCTGCAAAACTGTATTTCCTTATGAAGTGGTATTCTTACATATCCTTTCGAGAGAAAACTGTCCTGTGCCTTCTCTTTTGAGGCTACACACTTAGACATACACGCAACATGAAAGCTTTTCGACTTACAACGTGTTGTTTAGGAAAAACAAGATAATTTCGCACGATGCGGGATTTCCTTAAAACGTGATTTTCTGAAAAATTTTGACGAAAGAAAATTCTCCTTTTGGTTCTCTTTAGATGCTACATGTTAAGACGTACACGCCACAACAATTCTTTTCGAGATACAACGTGTAGTTTTGGAGATACAAGCTAATTTTGTACTATGCGTTATTTCTTCTCGTAAAGAGTTTCCAATGCGTACGTATATGTCTTTACTCTGCAAAACTGTATTTCCTTATGAAGTGGTATTCTTACATATCCTTTCGAGAGAAAACTGTCCTGTGCCTTCTCTTTTGAGGCTACACACTTAGACATACACGCAACATGAAAGCTTTTCGACTTACAATGTGTTGTTTAGGAAAAAGAAGATAATTTCGCACGATGCGGGATTTTCTTAAAACGTGATTTTCTGAAAAATTTTGACGAAAGAAAATTCTCCTTTTGGTTCTCTTTAGATGCTACATGTTAAGACGTACACGCCACAACAATTCTTTTCGAGATACAACGTGAAGTTTTGGAGATACAAGCTAATTTTGTACTATGCGTTATTTCTTCTCGTAAAGAGTTTCCAATGGGTACGTATATGTCTTTACTCTGCAAAACTCTATTTCCTTATGAAGTGGTATTCTTACATATCCTTTCGAGAGAAAACTGTCCTGTGCCTTCTCTTTTGAGGCTACACACTTAGACATACACGCAACATGAAAGCTTTTCGACTTACAACGTGTTGTTTAGGAAAAAGATGATAATTTCGCACGATGCGGGATTTTCTTAAAACGTGATTTTCTGAAAAATTTTGACGAAAGAAAATTCTCCTTTTGGTTCTCTTTAGATGCTACATGTTAAGACGTACACGCCACAACAATTCTTTCGAGATACAACGTGTAGTTTTGGAGATACAAGCTAATTTTGTACTATGTGTTATTTCTTCTCGTAAAGAGTTTCCAATGCGTACGTATATGTCTTTACTCTGCAAAACTCTATTTCCTTATGAAGTGGTATTCTTACATATCCTTTCGAGAGAAAACTGTCCTGTGCCTTCTCTTTTGAGGCTACACACTTAGACATACACGCAACATGAAAGCTTTTCGACTTACAACGTGTTGTTTAGGAAAAACAAGATAATTTCGCACGATGCGGGATTTCCTTAAAACGTGATTTTCTGAAAAATTTTGACGAAAGAAAATTCTCCTTTTGATTCTCTATAGATGCTACATGTTAAGACGTACACGCCACAACAATTCTTTTCGAGATACAACGTGTAGTTTTGGAGATACAAGCTAATTTTGTACGATGCGTTATTTCTTCTCGTAAAGAGTTTCCAATGCGTACGTATATGTCTTTACTCTGCAAAACTGTATTTCCTTATGAAGTGGTATTCTTACATATCCTTTCGAGAGAAAACTGTCCTGTGCCTTCTCTTTTGAGGCTACACACTTAGACATACACGCAACATGAAAGCTTTTCGACTTACAACGTGTTGTTTAGGAAAAACAAGATAATTTCGCACGATGCGGGATTTCCTTAAAACGTGATTTTCTGAAAAATTTTGACGAAAGAAAATTCTCCTTTTGGTTCTCTTTAGATGCTACATGTTAAGACGTACACGCCACAACAATTCTTTTCGAGATACAACGTGTAGTTTTGGAGATACAAGCTAATTTTGTACGATGCGTTATTTCTTCTCGTAAAGAGTTTCCAATGCGTACGTATATGTCTTTACTCTGCAAAACTGTATTTCCTTATGAAGTGGTATTCTTACATATCCTTTCGAGAGAAAACTGTCCTGTGCCTTCTCTTTTGAGGCTACACACTTAGACATACACGCAACATGAAAGCTTTTCGACTTACAACGTGTTGTTTAGGAAAAAGATGATAATTTCGCACGATGCGGGATTTTCTTAAAACGTGATTTTCTGAAAAATTTTGACGAAAGAAAATTCTCCTTTTGGTTCTCTTTAGATGCTACATGTTAAGACGTACACGCCACAACAATTCTTTTCGAGATACAACGTGTAGTTTTGGAGATACAAGCTAATTTTGTACTATGTGTTATTTCTTCTCGTAAAGAGTTTCCAATGCGTACATATATTTCTTTACTCTGCAAAACACTATTTCCTTATGAAGTGGTATTCTTACATATCCTTTCGAGAGAAAACTGTCCTGTGCCTTCTCTTTTGAGGCTACACACTTAGACATACACGCAACATGAAAGCTTTTCGACTTACAACGTGTTGTTTAGGAAAAACAAGATAATTTCGCACGATGCGGGATTTCCTTAAAACGTGATTTTCTGAAAAATTTTGACGAAAGAAAATTCTCCTTTTGATTCTCTTTAGATGCTACATGTTAAGACGTACACGCCACAACAATTCTTTTCGAGATACAACGTGTAGTTTTGGAGATACAAGCTAATTTTGTACGATGCGTTATTTCTTCTCGTAAAGAGTTTCCAATGCGTACGTATATGTCTTTACTCTGCAAAACTGTATTTCCTTATGAAGTGGTATTCTTACATATCCTTTCGAGAGAAAACTGTCCTGTGCCTTCTCTTTTGAGGCTACACACTTAGACATACACGCAACATGAAAGCTTTTCGACTTACAACGTGTTGTTTAGGAAAAACAAGATAATTTCGCACGATGCGGGATTTCCTTAAAACGTGATTTTCTGAAAAATTTTGACGAAAGAAAATTCTCCTTTTGGTTCTCTTTAGATGCTACATGTTAAGACGTACACGCCACAACAATTCTTTTCGAGATACAACGTGTAGTTTTGGAGATACAAGCTAATTTTGTACGATGCGCTATTTCTTCTCGTAAAGAGTTTCCAATGCGTACGTATATGTCTTTACTCTGCAAAACTGTATTTCCTTATGAAGTGGTATTCTTACATATCCTTTCGAGAGAAAACTGTCCTGTGCCTTCTCTTTTGAGGCTACACACTTAGACATACACGCAACATGAAAGCTTTTCGACTTACAACGTGCTGTTTAGGAAAAACAAGATAATTTCGCACGATGCGGGATTTCCTTAAAACGTGATTTTCTGAAAAATTTTGACGAAAGAAAATTCTCCTTTTGGTTCTCTTTAGATGCTACATGTTAAGACGTACACGCCACAACCATTCTTTTCGAGATACAACGTGTAGTTTTGGAGATACAAGCTAATTTTGTACGATGCGTTATTTCTTCTCGTAAAGAGTTTCCAATGCGTACGTATATGTCTTTACTCTGCAAAACTGTATTTCCTTATGAAGTGGTATTCTTACATATCCTTTCGAGAGAAAACTGTCCTGTGCCTTCTCTTTTGAGGCTACACACTTAGACATACACGCAACATGAAAGCTTTTCGACTTACAACGTGTTGTTTAGGAAAAACAAGATAATTTCGCACGATGCGGGATTTCCTTAAAACGTGATTTTCTGAAAAATTTTGACGAAAGAAAATTCTCCTTTTGGTTCTCTTTAGATGCTACATGTTAAGACGTACACGCCACAACCATTCTTTTCGAGATACAACGTGTAGTTTTGGAGATACAAGCTAATTTTGTACGATGCGTTATTTCTTCTCGTAAAGAGTTTCCAATGCGTACGTATATGTCTTTACTCTGCAAAACTGTATTTCCTTATGAAGTGGTATTCTTACATATCCTTTCGAGAGAAAACTGTCCTGTGCCTTCTCTTTTGAGGCTACACACTTAGACATACACGCAACATGAAAGCTTTTCGACTTACAACGTGTTGTTTAGGAAAAACAAGATAATTTCGCACGATGCGGGATTTCCTTAAAACGTGATTTTCTGAAAAATTTTGACGAAAGAAAATTCTCCTTTTGGTTCTCTTTAGATGCTACATGTTAAGACGTACACGCCACAACAATTCTTTTCGAGATACAACGTGTAGTTTTGGAGATACAAGCTAATTTTGTACGATGCGTTATTTCTTCTCGTAAAGAGTTTCCAATGCGTACGTATATGTCTTTACTCTGCAAAACTGTATTTCCTTATGAAGTGGTATTCTTACATATCCTTTCGAGAGAAAACTGTCCTGTGCCTTCTCTTTTGAGGCTACACACTTAGACATACACGCAACATGAAAGCTTTTCGACTTACAACGTGTTGTTTAGGAAAAACAAGATAATTTCGCACGATGCGGGATTTCCTTAAAACGTGATTTTCTGAAAAATTTTGACGAAAGAAAATTCTCCTTTTGGTTCTCTTTAGATGCTACATGTTAAGACGTACACGCCACAACAATTCTTTTCGAGATACAACGTGTAGTTTTGGAGATACAAGCTAATTTTGTACTATGCGTTATTTCTTCTCGTAAAGAGTTTCCAATGCGTACGTATATGTCTTTACTCTGCAAAACTGTATTTCCTTATGAAGTGGTATTCTTACATATCCTTTCGAGAGAAAACTGTCCTGTGCCTTCTCTTTTGAGGCTACACACTTAGACATACACGCAACATGAAAGCTTTTCGACTTACAACGTGTTGTTTAGGAAAAACAAGATAATTTCGCACGATGCGGGATTTCCTTAAAACGTGATTTTCTGAAAAATTTTGACGAAAGAAAATTCTCCTTTTGGTTCTCTTTAGATGCTACATGTTAATACGTACACGCCACAACAATTCTTTTCGAGATACAACGTGTAGTTTTGGAGATACAAGCTAATTTTGTACGATGCGTTATTTCTTCTCGTAAAGAGTTTCCAATGCGTACGTATATGTCTTTACTCTGCAAAACTGTATTTCCTTATGAAGTGGTATTCTTACATATCCTTTCGAGAGAAAACTGTCCTGTGCCTTCTCTTTTGAGGCTACACACTTAGACATACACGCAACATGAAAGCCTTTCGACTTACAACGTGCTGTTTAGGAAAAACAAGATAATTTCGCACGATGCGGGATTTCCTTAAAACGTGATTTTCTGAAAAATTTTGACGAAAGAAAATTCTCCTTTTGGTTCTCTTTAGATGCTACATGTTAAGACGTACACGCCACAACAATTCTTTTCGAGATACAACGTGTAGTTTTGGAGATACAAGCTAATTTTGTACTATGCGTTATTTCTTCTCGTAAAGAGTTTCCAATGCGTACGTATATGTCTTTACTCTGCAAAACTCTATTTCCTTATGAAGTGGTATTCTTACATATCCTTTCGAGAGAAAACTGTCCTGTGCCTTCTCTTTTGAGGCTACACACTTAGACATACACGCAACATGAAAGCTTTTCGACTTACAACGTGTTGTTTAGGAAAAACAAGATAATTTCGCACGATGCGGGATTTCCTTAAAACGTGATTTTCTGAAAAATTTTGACGAAAGAAAATTCTCCTTTTGGTTCTCTTTAGATGCTACATGTTAATACGTACACGCCACAACAATTCTTTTCGAGATACAACGTGTAGTTTTGGAGATACAAGCTAATTTTGTACGATGCGTTATTTCTTCTCGTAAAGAGTTTCCAATGCGTACGTATATGTCTTTACTCTGCAAAACTGTATTTCCTTATGAAGTGGTATTCTTACATATCCTTTCGAGAGAAAACTGTCCTGTGCCTTCTCTTTTGAGGCTACACACTTAGACATACACGCAACATGAAAGCCTTTCGACTTACAACGTGCTGTTTAGGAAAAACAAGATAATTTCGCACGATGCGGGATTTCCTTAAAACGTGATTTTCTGAAAAATTTTGACGAAAGAAAATTCTCCTTTTGGTTCTCTTTAGATGCTACATGTTAAGACGTACACGCCACAACAATTCTTTTCGAGATACAACGTGTAGTTTTGGAGATACAAGCTAATTTTGTACTATGCGTTATTTCTTCTCGTAAAGAGTTTCCAATGCGTACGTATATGTCTTTACTCTGCAAAACTCTATTTCCTTATGAAGTGGTATTCTTACATATCCTTTCGAGAGAAAACTGTCCTGTGCCTTCTCTTTTGAGGCTACACACTTAGACATACACGCAACATGAAAGCTTTTCGACTTACAACGTGTTGTTTAGGAAAAAGAAGATAATTTCGCACGATGCGGGATTTTCTTAAAACGTGATTTTCTGAAAAATTTTGACGAAAGAAAATTCTCCTTTTGGTTCTCTTTAGATGCTACATGTTAAGACGTACACGCCACAACAATTCTTTTCGAGATACAACGTGTAGTTTTGGAGATACAAGCTAATTTTGTACTATGCGTTATTTCTTCTTGTAAAGAGTTTCCAATGCGTACGTATATGTCTTTACTCTGCAAAACTCTATTTCCTTATGAAGTGGTATTCTTACATATCCTTTCGAGAGAAAACTGTCCTGTGCCTTCTCTTTTGAGGCTACACACTTAGACATACACGCAACATGAAAGCTTTCGACTTACAACGTGTTGTTTAGGAAAAACAAGATAATTTCGCACGATGCGGGATTTCCTTAAAACGTGATTTTCTGAAAAATTTTGACGAAAGAAAATTCTCCTTTTGGTTCTCTTTAGATGCTACATGTTAAGACGTACACGCCACAACAATTCTTTTCGAGATACAACGTGTAGTTTTGGAGATACAAGCTAATTTTGTATGATGCGTTATTTCTTCTCGTAAAGAGTTTCCAATGCGTACGTATATGTCTTTACTCTGCATAACTGTATTTCCTTATGAAGTGGTATTCTTACATATCCTTTCGAGAGAAAACTGTCCTGTGCCTTCTCTTTTGAGGCTACACACTTAGACATACACGCAACATGAAAGCTTTTCGACTTACAACGTGTTGTTTAGGAAAAACAAGATAATTTCGCACGATGCGGGATTTCCTTAAAACGTGATTTTCTGAAAAATTTTGACGAAAGAAAATTCTCCTTTTGGTTCTCTTTAGATGCTACATGTTAAGACGTACACGCCACAACAATTCTTTTCGAGATACAACGTGTAGTTTTGGAGATACAAGCTAATTTTGTACGATGCGTTATTTCTTCTCGTAAAGAGTTTCCAATGCGTACGTATATGTCTTTACTCTGCAAAACTGTATTTCCTTATTAAGTGGTATTCTTACATATCCTTTCGAGAGAAAACTGTCCTGTGCCTTCTCTTTTGAGGCTACACACTTAGACATACACGCAACATGAAAGCTTTTCGACTTACAACGTGCTGTTTAGGAAAAACAAGATAATTTCGCACGATGCGGGATTTCCTTAAAACGTGATTTTCTGAAAAATTTTGACGAAAGAAAATTCTCCTTTTGGTTCTCTTTAGATGCTACATGTTAAGACGTACACGCCACAACCATTCTTTTCGAGATACAACGTGTAGTTTTGGAGATACAAGCTAATTTTGTACGATGCGTTATTTCTTCTCGTAAAGAGTTTCCAATGCGTACGTATATGTCTTTACTCTGCAAAACTGTATTTCCTTATGAAGTGGTATTCTTACATATCCTTTCGAGAGAAAACTGTCCTGTGCCTTCACTTTTGAGGCTACACACTTAGACATACACGCAACATGAAAGCTTTTCGACTTACAACGTGTTGTTTAGGAAAAACAAGATAATTTCGCACGATGCGGGATTTCCTTAAAACGTGATTTTCTGAAAAATTTTGACGAAAGAAAATTCTCCTTTTGGTTCTCTTTAGATGCTACATGTTAAGACGTACACGCCACAACAATTCTTTTCGAGATACAACATGTAGTTTTGGAGATACAAGCTAATTTTGTACGATGCGTTATTTCTTCTCGTAAAGAGTTTCCAATGCGTACGTATATGTCTTTACTCTGCAAAACTGTATTTCCTTATGAAGTGGTATTCTTACATATCCTTTCGAGAGAAAACTGTCCTGTGCCTTCTCTTTTGAGGCTACACACTTAGACATACACGCAACATGAAAGCTTTTCGACTTACAACGTGTTGTTTAGGAAAAACAAGATAATTTCGCACGATGCGGGATTTCCTTAAAACGTGATTTTCTGAAAAATTTTGACGAAAGAAAATTCTCCTTTTGGTTCTCTTTAGATGCTACATGTTAAGACGTACACGCCACAACAATTCTTTTCGAGATACAACGTGTAGTTTTGGAGATACAAGCTAATTTTGTACTATGCGTTATTTCTTCTCGTAAAGAGTTTCCAATGCGTACGTATATGTCTTTACTCTGCAAAACTCTATTTCCTTATGAAGTGGTATTCTTACATATCCTTTCGAGAGAAAACTGTCCTGTGCCTTCTCTTTTGAGGCTACACACTTAGACATACACGCAACATGAAAGCTTTTCGACTTACAACGTGTTGTTTAGGAAAAACAAGATAATTTCGCACGATGCGGGATTTCCTTAAAACGTGATTTTCTGAAAAATTTTGACGAAAGAAAATTCTCCTTTTGGTTCTCTTTAGATGCTACATGTTAATACGTACACGCCACAACAATTCTTTTCGAGATACAACGTGTAGTTTTGGAGATACAAGCTAATTTTGTACGATGCGTTATTTCTTCTCGTAAAGAGTTTCCAATGCGTACGTATATGTCTTTACTCTGCAAAACTGTATTTCCTTATGAAGTGGTATTCTTACATATCCTTTCGAGAGAAAACTGTCCTGTGCCTTCTCTTTTGAGGCTACACACTTAGACATACACGCAACATGAAAGCCTTTCGACTTACAACGTGCTGTTTAGGAAAAACAAGATAATTTCGCACGATGCGGGATTTCCTTAAAACGTGATTTTCTGAAAAATTTTGACGAAAGAAAATTCTCCTTTTGGTTCTCTTTAGATGCTACATGTTAAGACGTACACGCCACAACAATTCTTTTCGAGATACAACGTGTAGTTTTGGAGATACAAGCTAATTTTGTACTATGCGTTATTTCTTCTCGTAAAGAGTTTCCAATGCGTACGTATATGTCTTTACTCTGCAAAACTCTATTTCCTTATGAAGTGGTATTCTTACATATCCTTTCGAGAGAAAACTGTCCTGTGCCTTCTCTTTTGAGGCTACACACTTAGACATACACGCAACATGAAAGCTTTTCGACTTACAACGTGTTGTTTAGGAAAAAGAAGATAATTTCGCACGATGCGGGATTTTCTTAAAACGTGATTTTCTGAAAAATTTTGACGAAAGAAAATTCTCCTTTTGGTTCTCTTTAGATGCTACATGTTAAGACGTACACGCCACAACAATTCTTTTCGAGATACAACGTGTAGTTTTGGAGATACAAGCTAATTTTGTACTATGCGTTATTTCTTCTTGTAAAGAGTTTCCAATGCGTACGTATATGTCTTTACTCTGCAAAACTCTATTTCCTTATGAAGTGGTATTCTTACATATCCTTTCGAGAGAAAACTGTCCTGTGCCTTCTCTTTTGAGGCTACACACTTAGACATACACGCAACATGAAAGCTTTCGACTTACAACGTGTTGTTTAGGAAAAACAAGATAATTTCGCACGATGCGGGATTTCCTTAAAACGTGATTTTCTGAAAAATTTTGACGAAAGAAAATTCTCCTTTTGGTTCTCTTTAGATGCTACATGTTAAGACGTACACGCCACAACAATTCTTTTCGAGATACAACGTGTAGTTTTGGAGATACAAGCTAATTTTGTATGATGCGTTATTTCTTCTCGTAAAGAGTTTCCAATGCGTACGTATATGTCTTTACTCTGCATAACTGTATTTCCTTATGAAGTGGTATTCTTACATATCCTTTCGAGAGAAAACTGTCCTGTGCCTTCTCTTTTGAGGCTACACACTTAGACATACACGCAACATGAAAGCTTTTCGACTTACAACGTGTTGTTTAGGAAAAACAAGATAATTTCGCACGATGCGGGATTTCCTTAAAACGTGATTTTCTGAAAAATTTTGACGAAAGAAAATTCTCCTTTTGGTTCTCTTTAGATGCTACATGTTAAGACGTACACGCCACAACAATTCTTTTCGAGATACAACGTGTAGTTTTGGAGATACAAGCTAATTTTGTACGATGCGTTATTTCTTCTCGTAAAGAGTTTCCAATGCGTACGTATATGTCTTTACTCTGCAAAACTGTATTTCCTTATGAAGTGGTATTCTTACATATCCTTTCGAGAGAAAACTGTCCTGTGCCTTCTCTTTTGAGGCTACACACTTAGACATACACGCAACATGAAAGCTTTTCGACTTACAACGTGTTGTTTAGGAAAAACAAGATAATTTCGCACGATGCGGGATTTCCTTAAAACGTGATTTTCTGAAAAATTTTGACGAAAGAAAATTCTCCTTTTGGTTCTCTTTAGATGCTACATGTTAAGACGTACACGCCACAACAATTCTTTTCGAGATACAACGTGTAGTTTTGGAGATACAAGCTAATTTTGTACGATGCGTTATTTCTTCTCGTAAAGAGTTTCCAATGCGTACGTATATGTCTTTACTCTGCAAAACTGTATTTCCTTATGAAGTGGTATTCTTACATATCCTTTCGAGAGAAAACTGTCCTGTGCCTTCTCTTTTGAGGCTACACACTTAGACATACACGCAACATGAAAGCTTTTCGACTTACAACGTGTTGTTTAGGAAAAAGAAGATAATTTCGCACGATGCGGGATTTTCTTAAAACGTGATTTTCTGAAAAATTTTGACGAAAGAAAATTCTCCTTTTGGTTCTCTTTAGATGCTACATGTTAAGACGTACACGCCACAACAATTCTTTTCGAGATACAACGTGTAGTTTTGGAGATACAAGCTAATTTTGTACTATGCGTTATTTCTTCTCGTAAAGAGTTTCCAATGCGTACGTATATGTCTTTACTCTGCAAAACTCTATTTCCTTATGAAGTGGTATTCTTACATATCCTTTCGAGAGAAAACTGTCCTGTGCCTTCTCTTTTGAGGCTACACACTTAGACATACACGCAACATGAAAGCTTTTCGACTTACAACGTGTTGTTTAGGAAAAAGATGATAATTTCGCACGATGCGGGATTTTCTTAAAACGTGATTTTCTGAAAAATTTTGACGAAAGAAAATTCTCCTTTTGGTTCTCTTTAGATGCTACATGTTAAGACGTACACGCCACAACAATTCTTTCGAGATACAACGTGTAGTTTTGGAGATACAAGCTAATTTTGTACTATGCGTTATTTCTTCTCGTAAAGAGTTTCCAATGCGTACGTATATGTCTTTACTCTGCAAAACTGTATTTCCTTATGAAGTGGTATTCTTACATATCCTTTCGAGAGAAAACTGTCCTGTGCCTTCTCTTTTGAGGCTACACACTTAGACATACACGCAACATGAAAGCTTTTCGACTTACAACGTGTTGTTTAGGAAAAACAAGATAATTTCGCACGATGCGGGATTTCCTTAAAACGTGATTTTCTGAAAAATTTTGACGAAAGAAAATTCTCCTTTTGATTCTCTATAGATGCTACATGTTAAGACGTACACGCCACAACAATTCTTTTCGAGATACAACGTGTAGTTTTGGAGATACAAGCTAAATTTGTACGATGCGTTATTTCTTCTCGTAAAGAGTTTCCAATGCGTACGTATATTATCTTTACTCTGCAAAACTGTATTTCCTTATGAAGTGGTATTCTTACATATCCTTTCGAGAGAAAACTGTCCTGTGCCTTCTCTTTTGAGGCTACACACTTAGACATACACGCAACATGAAAGCTTTTCGACTTACAACGTGTTGTTTAGGAAAAACAAGATAATTTCGCACGATGCGGGATTTCCTTAAAACGTGATTTTCTGAAAAATTTTGACGAAAGAAAATTCTCCTTTTGGTTCTCTTTAGATGCTACATGTTAAGACGTACACGCCACAACAATTCTTTTCGAGATACAACGTGTAGTTTTGGAGATACAAGCTAATTTTGTACGATGCGTTATTTCTTCTCGTAAAGAGTTTCCAATGCGTACGTATATGTCTTTACTCTGCAAAACTGTATTTCCTTATGAAGTGGTATTCTTACATATCCTTTCGAGAGAAAACTGTCCTGTGCCTTCTCTTTTGAGGCTACACACTTAGACATACACGCAACATGAAAGCTTTTCGACTTACAACGTGTTGTTTAGGAAAAACAAGATAATTTCGCACGATGCGGGATTTCCTTAAAACGTGATTTTCTGAAAAATTTTGACGAAAGAAAATTCTCCTTTTGGTTCTCTTTAGATGCTACATGTTAAGACGTACACGCCACAACAATTCTTTTCGAGATACAACGTGTAGTTTTGGAGATACAAGCTAATTTTGTACGATGCGTTATTTCTTCTCGTAAAGAGTTTCCAATGCGTACGTATATGTCTTTACTCTGCAAAACTGTATTTCCTTATGAAGTGGTATTCTTACATATCCTTTCGAGAGAAAACTGTCCTGTGCCTTCTCTTTTGAGGCTACACACTTAGACATACACGCAACATGAAAGCTTTTCGACTTACAACGTGTTGTTTAGGAAAAACAAGATAATTTCGCACGATGCGGGATTTCCTTAAAACGTGATTTTCTGAAAAATTTTGACGAAAGAAAATTCTCCTTTTGGTTCTCTTTAGATGCTACATGTTAAGACGTACACGCCACAACAATTCTTTTCGAGATACAACGTGTAGTTTTGGAGATACAAGCTAATTTTGTACGATGCGTTATTTCTTCTCGTAAAGAGTTTCCAATGCGTACGTATATGTCTTTACTCTGCAAAACTGTATTTCCTTATGAAGTGGTATTCTTACATATCCTTTCGAGAGAAAACTGTCCTGTGCCTTCTCTTTTGAGGCTACACACTTAGACATACACGCAACATGAAAGCTTTTCGACTTACAACGTGTTGTTTAGGAAAAACAAGATAATTTCGCACGATGCGGGATTTCCTTAAAACGTGATTTTCTGAAAAATTTTGACGAAAGAAAATTCTCCTTTTGGTTCTCTTTAGATGCTACATGTTAAGACGTACACGCCACAACAATTCTTTTCGAGATACAACGTGTAGTTTTGGAGATACAAGCTAATTTTGTACGATGCGTTATTTCTTCTCGTAAAGAGTTTCCAATGCGTACGTATATGTCTTTACTCTGCAAAACTGTATTTCCTTATGAAGTGGTATTCTTACATATCCTTTCGAGAGAAAACTGTCCTGTGCCTTCTCTTTTGAGGCTACACACTTAGACATACACGCAACATGAAAGCTTTTCGACTTACAACGTGTTGTTTAGGAAAAACAAGATAATTTCGCACGATGCGGGATTTCCTTAAAACGTGATTTTCTGAAAAATTTTGACGAAAGAAAATTCTCCTTTTGGTTCTCTTTAGATGCTACATGTTAAGACGTACACGCCACAACAATTCTTTTCGAGATACAACGTGTAGTTTTGGAGATACAAGCTAATTTTGTACTATGCGTTATTTCTTCTCGTAAAGAGTTTCCAATGCGTACGTATATGTCTTTACTCTGCAAAACTGTATTTCCTTATGAAGTGGTATTCTTACATATCCTTTCGAGAGAAAACTGTCCTGTGCCTTCTCTTTTGAGGCTACACACTTAGACATACACGCAACATGAAAGCTTTTCGACTTACAACGTGTTGTTTAGGAAAAAGAAGATAATTTCGCACGATGCGGGATTTTCTTAAAACGTGATTTTCTGAAAAATTTTGATGAAAGAAAATTCTCCTTTTGGTTCTCTTTAGATGCTACATGTTAAGACGTACACGCCACAACAATTCTTTTCGAGATACAACGTGTAGTTTTGGAGATACAAGCTAATTTTGTACTATGCGTTATTTCTTGTCGTAAAGAGTTTCCAATGCGTACGTATATGTCTTTACTCTGCAAAACTCTATTTCCTTATGAAGTGGTATTCTTACATATCCTTTCGAGAGAAAACTGTCCTGTGCCTTCTCTTTTGAGGCTACACACTTAGACATACACGCAACATGAAAGCTTTTCGACTTACAACGTGTTGTTTAGGAAAAAGATGATAATTTCGCACGATGCGGGATTTTCTTAAAACGTGATTTTCTGAAAAATTTTGACGAAAGAAAATTCTCCTTTTGGTTCTCTTTAGATGCTACATGTTAAGACGTACACGCCACAACAATTCTTTCGAGATACAACGTGTAGTTTTGGAGATACAAGCTAATTTTGTACTATGTGTTATTTCTTCTCGTAAAGAGTTTCCAATGCGTACGTATATGTCTTTACTCTGCAAAACTGTATTTCCTTATGAAGTGGTATTCTTACATATCCTTTCGAGAGAAAACTGTCCTGTGCCTTCTCTTTTGAGGCTACACACTTAGACATACACGCAACATGAAAGCTTTTCGACTTACAACGTGTTGTTTAGGAAAAACAAGATAATTTCGCACGATGCGGGATTTCCTTAAAACGTGATTTTCTGAAAAATTTTGACGAAAGAAAATTCTCCTTTTGGTTCTCTTTAGATGCTACATGTTAAGACGTACACGCCACAACAATTCTTTTCGAGATACAACGTGTAGTTTTGGAGATACAAGCTAATTTTGTACGATGCGTTATTTCTTCTCGTAAAGAGTTTCCAATGCGTACGTATATTATCTTTACTCTGCAAAACTGTATTTCCTTATGAAGTGGTATTCTTACATATCCTTTCGAGAGAAAACTGTCCTGTGCCTTCTCTTTTGAGGCTACACACTTAGACATACACGCAACATGAAAGCTTTTCGACTTACAACGTGTTGTTTAGGAAAAACAAGATAATTTCGCACGATGCGGGATTTCCTTAAAACGTGATTTTCTGAAAAATTTTGACGAAAGAAAATTCTCCTTTTGGTTCTCTTTAGATGCTACATGTTAAGACGTACACGCCACAACAATTCTTTTCGAGATACAACGTGTAGTTTTGGAGATACAAGCTAATTTTGTACGATGCGTTATTTCTTCTCGTAAAGAGTTTCCAATGCGTACGTATATGTCTTTACTCTGCAAAACTCTATTTCCTTATGAAGTGGTATTCTTACATATCCTTTCGAGAGAAAACTGTCCTGTGCCTTCTCTTTTGAGGCTACACACTTAGACATACACGCAACATGAAAGCTTTTCGACTTACAACGTGTTGTTTAGGAAAAACAAGATAATTTCGCACGATGCGGGATTTCCTTAAAACGTGATTTTCTGAAAAATTTTGACGAAAGAAAATTCTCCTTTTGGTTCTCTTTAGATGCTACATGTTAAGACGTACACGCCACAACAATTCTTTTCGAGATACAACGTGTAGTTTTGGAGATACAAGCTAATTTTGTACTATGCGTTATTTCTTCTCGTAAAGAGTTTCCAATGCGTACGTATATGTCTTTACTCTGCAAAACTCTATTTCCTTATGAAGTGGTATTCTTACATATCCTTTCGAGAGAAAACTGTCCTGTGCCTTCTCTTTTGAGGCTACACACTTAGACATACACGCAACATGAAAGCTTTTCGACTTACAACGTGTTGTTTAGGAAAAAGAAGATAATTTCGCACGATGCGGGATTTCCTTAAAACGTGATTTTCTGAAAAATTTTGACGAAAGAAAATTCTCCTTTTGGTTCTCTTTAGATGCTACATGTTAAGACGTACACGCCACAACAATTCTTTTCGAGATACAACGTGTAGTTTTGGAGATACAAGCTAATTTTGTACTATGCGTTATTTCTTCTCGTAAAGAGTTTCCAATGCGTACGTATATGTCTTTACTCTGCAAAACTGTATTTCCTTATGAAGTGGTATTCTTACATATCCTTTCGAGAGAAAACTGTCCTGTGCCTTCTCTTTTGAGGCTACACACTTAGACATACACGCAACATGAAAGCTTTTCGACTTACAACGTGTTGTTTAGGAAAAAGATGATAATTTCGCACGATGCGGGATTTTCTTAAAACGTGATTTTCTGAAAAATTTTGACGAAAGAAAATTCTCCTTTTGGTTCTCTTTAGATGCTACATGTTAAGACGTACACGCCACAACAATTCTTTTCGAGATACAACGTGTAGTTTTGGAGATACAAGCTAATTTTGTACGATGCGTTATTTCTTCTCGTAAAGAGTTTCCAATGCGTACGTATATGTCTTTACTCTGCAAAACTGTATTTCCTTATGAAGTGGTATTCTTACATATCCTTTCGAGAGAAAACTGTCCTGTGCCTTCTCTTTTGAGGCTACACACTTAGACATACACGCAACATGAAAGCTTTTCGACTTACAACGTGTTGTTTAGGAAAAACAAGATAATTTCGCACGATGCGGGATTTCCTTAAAACGTGATTTTCTGAAAAATTTTGACGAAAGAAAATTCTCCTTTTGGTTCTCTTTAGATGCTACATGTTAAGACGTACACGCCACAACAATTCTTTTCGAGATACAACGTGTAGTTTTGGAGATACAAGCTAATTTTGTACGATGCGTTATTTCTTCTCGTAAAGAGTTTCCAATGCGTACGTATATGTCTTTACTCTGCAAAACTGTATTTCCTTATGAAGTGGTATTCTTACATATCCTTTCGAGAGAAAACTGTCCTGTGCCTTCTCTTTTGAGGCTACACACTTAGACATACACGCAACATGAAAGCTTTTCGACTTACAACGTGTTGTTTAGGAAAAACAAGATAATTTCGCACGATGCGGGATTTCCTTAAAACGTGATTTTCTGAAAAATTTTGACGAAAGAAAATTCTCCTTTTGGTTCTCTTTAGATGCTACATGTTAAGACGTACACGCCACAACAATTCTTTTCGAGATACAACGTGTAGTTTTGGAGATACAAGCTAATTTTGTACGATGCGTTATTTCTTCTCGTAAAGAGTTTCCAATGCGTACGTATATGTCTTTACTCTGCAAAACTGTATTTCCTTATGAAGTGGTATTCTTACATATCCTTTCGAGAGAAAACTGTCCTGTGCCTTCTCTTTTGAGGCTACACACTTAGACATACACGCAACATGAAAGCTTTTCGACTTACAACGTGTTGTTTAGGAAAAACAAGATAATTTCGCACGATGCGGGATTTCCTTAAAACGTGATTTTCTGAAAAATTTTGACGAAAGAAAATTCTCCTTTTGGTTCTCTTTAGATGCTACATGTTAAGACGTACACGCCACAACCATTCTTTTCGAGATACAACGTGTAGTTTTGGAGATACAAGCTAATTTTGTACGATGCGTTATTTCTTCTCGTAAAGAGTTTCCAATGCGTACGTATATGTCTTTACTCTGCAAAACTGTATTTCCTTATGAAGTGGTATTCTTACATATCCTTTCGAGAGAAAACTGTCCTGTGCCTTCTCTTTTGAGGCTACACACTTAGACATACACGCAACATGAAAGCTTTTCGACTTACAACGTGTTGTTTAGGAAAAACAAGATAATTTCGCACGATGCGGGATTTCCTTAAAACGTGATTTTCTGAAAAATTTTGACGAAAGAAAATTCTCCTTTTGGTTCTCTTTAGATGCTACATGTTAAGACGTACACGCCACAACAATTCTTTTCGAGATACAACGTGTAGTTTTGGAGATACAAGCTAATTTTGTACGATGCGTTATTTCTTCTCGTAAAGAGTTTCCAATGCGTACGTATATGTCTTTACTCTGCAAAACTGTATTTCCTTATGAAGTGGTATTCTTACATATCCTTTCGAGAGAAAACTGTCCTGTGCCTTCTCTTTTGAGGCTACACACTTAGACATACACGCAACATGAAAGCTTTTCGACTTACAACGTGTTGTTTAGGAAAAACAAGATAATTTCGCACGATGCGGGATTTCCTTAAAACGTGATTTTCTGAAAAATTTTGACGAAAGAAAATTCTCCTTTTGGTTCTCTTTAGATGCTACATGTTAAGACGTACACGCCACAACAATTCTTTTCGAGATACAACGTGTAGTTTTGGAGATACAAGCTAATTTTGTACGATGCGTTATTTCTTCTCGTAAAGAGTTTCCAATGCGTACGTATATGTCTTTACTCTGCAAAACTCTATTTCCTTATGAAGTGGTATTCTTACATATCCTTTCGAGAGAAAACTGTCCTGTGCCTTCTCTTTTGAGGCTACACACTTAGACATACACGCAACATGAAAGCTTTTCGACTTACAACGTGTTGTTTAGGAAAAACAAGATAATTTCGCACGATGCGGGATTTCCTTAAAACGTGATTTTCTGAAAAATTTTGACGAAAGAAAATTCTCCTTTTGGTTCTCTTTAGATGCTACATGTTAAGACGTACACGCCACAACCATTCTTTTCGAGATACAACGTGTAGTTTTGGAGATACAAGCTAATTTTGTACGATGCGTTATTTCTTCTCGTAAAGAGTTTCCAATGCGTACGTATATGTCTTTACTCTGCAAAACTGTATTTCCTTATGAAGTGGTATTCTTACATATCCTTTCGAGAGAAAACTGTCCTGTGCCTTCTCTTTTGAGGCTACACACTTAGACATACACGCAACATGAAAGCTTTTCGACTTACAACGTGCTGTTTAGGAAAAACAAGATAATTTCGCACGATGCGGGATTTCCTTAAAACGTGATTTTCTGAAAAATTTTGACGAAAGAAAATTCTCCTTTTGGTTCTCTTTAGATGCTACATGTTAAGACGTACACGCCACAACCATTCTTTTCGAGATACAACGTGTAGTTTTGGAGATACAAGCTAATTTTGTACGATGCGTTATTTCTTCTCGTAAAGAGTTTCCAATGCGTACGTATATGTCTTTACTCTGCAAAACTGTATTTCCTTATGAAGTGGTATTCTTACATATCCTTTCGAGAGAAAACTGTCCTGTGCCTTCTCTTTTGAGGCTACACACTTAGACATACACGCAACATGAAAGCTTTTCGACTTACAACGTGTTGTTTAGGAAAAACAAGATAATTTCGCACGATGCGGGATTTCCTTAAAACGTGATTTTCTGAAAAATTTTGACGAAAGAAAATTCTCCTTTTGGTTCTCTTTAGATGCTACATGTTAAGACGTACACGCCACAACAATTCTTTTCGAGATACAACGTGTAGTTTTGGAGATACAAGCTAATTTTGTACGATGCGTTATTTCTTCTCGTAAAGAGTTTCCAATGCGTACGTATATGTCTTTACTCTGCAAAACTGTATTTCCTTATGAAGTGGTATTCTTACATATCCTTTCGAGAGAAAACTGTCCTGTGCCTTCTCTTTTGAGGCTACACACTTAGACATACACGCAACATGAAAGCTTTTCGACTTACAACGTGTTGTTTAGGAAAAACAAGATAATTTCGCACGATGCGGGATTTCCTTAAAACGTGATTTTCTGAAAAATTTTGACTAAAGAAAATTCTCCTTTTGGTTCTCTTTAGATGCTACATGTTAAGACGTACACGCCACAACCATTCTTTTCGAGATACAACGTGTAGTTTTGGAGATACAAGCTAATTTTGTACGATGCGTTATTTCTTCTCGTAAAGAGTTTCCAATGCGTACGTATATGTCTTTACTCTGCAAAACTGTATTTCCTTATGAAGTGGTATTCTTACATATCCTTTCGAGAGAAAACTGTCCTGTGCCTTCTCTTTTGAGGCTACACACTTAGACATACACGCAACATGAAAGCTTTTCGACTTACAACGTGTTGTTTAGGAAAAACAAGATAATTTCGCACGATGCGGGATTTCCTTAAAACGTGATTTTCTGAAAAATTTTGACGAAAGAAAATTCTCCTTTTGGTTCTCTTTAGATGCTACATGTTAAGACGTACACGCCACAACAATTCTTTTCGAGATACAACGTGTAGTTTTGGAGATACAAGCTAATTTTGTACGATGCGTTATTTCTTCTCGTAAAGAGTTTCCAATGCGTACGTATATGTCTTTACTCTGCAAAACTGTATTTCCTTATGAAGTGGTATTCTTACATATCCTTTCGAGAGAAAACTGTCCTGTGCCTTCTCTTTTGAGGCTACACACTTAGACATACACGCAACATGAAAGCTTTTCGACTTACAACGTGTTGTTTAGGAAAAACAAGATAATTTCGCACGATGCGGGATTTTCTTAAAACGTGATTTTCTGAAAAATTTTGACGAAAGAAAATTCTCCTTTTGGTTCTCTTTAGATGCTACATGTTAAGACGTACACGCCACAACAATTCTTTTCGAGATACAACGTGTAGTTTTGGAGATACAAGCTAATTTTGTACTATGCGTTATTTCTTCTTGTAAAGAGTTTCCAATGCGTACGTATATGTCTTTACTCTGCAAAACTCTATTTCCTTATGAAGTGGTATTCTTACATATCCTTTCGAGAGAAAACTGTCCTGTGCCTTCTCTTTTGAGGCTACACACTTAGACATACACGCAACATGAAAGCTTTTCGACTTACAACGTGTTGTTTAGGAAAAACAAGATAATTTCGCACGATGCGGGATTTCCTTAAAACGTGATTTTCTGAAAAATTTTGACGAAAGAAAATTCTCCTTTTGGTTCTCTTTAGATGCTACATGTTAAGACGTACACGCCACAACAATTCTTTTCGAGATACAACGTGTGGTTTTGGAGATACAAGCTAATTTTGTACGATGCGTTATTTCTTCTCGTAAAGAGTTTCCAATGCGTACGTATATGTCTTTACTCTGCAAAACTGTATTTCCTTATGAAGTGGTATTCTTACATATCCTTTCGAGAGAAAACTGTCCTGTGCCTTCTCTTTTGAGGCTACACACTTAGACATACACGCAACATGAAAGCTTTTCGACTTACAACGTGTTGTTTAGGAAAAACAAGATAATTTCGCACGATGCGGGATTTCCTTAAAACGTGATTTTCTGAAAAATTTTGACGAAAGAAAATTCTCCTTTTGGTTCTCTTTAGATGCTACATGTTAAGACGTACACGCCACAACAATTCTTTTCGAGATACAACGTGTAGTTTTGGAGATACAAGCTAATTTTGTACGATGCGTTATTTCTTCTCGTAAAGAGTTTCCAATGCGTACGTATATGTCTTTACTCTGCAAAACTGTATTTCCTTATGAAGTGGTATTCTTACATATCCTTTCGAGAGAAAACTGTCCTGTGCCTTCTCTTTTGAGGCTACACACTTAGACATACACGCAACATGAAAGCTTTTCGACTTACAACGTGTTGTTTAGGAAAAACAAGATAATTTCGCACGATGCGGGATTTCCTTAAAACGTGATTTTCTGAAAAATTTTGACGAAAGAAAATTCTCCTTTTGGTTCTCTTTAGATGCTACATGTTAAGACGTACACGCCACAACAATTCTTTTCGAGATACAACGTGTAGTTTTGGAGATACAAGCTAATTTTGTACTATGCGTTATTTCTTCTCGTAAAGAGTTTCCAATGCGTACGTATGTCTTTACACTGCAAAACTGTATTTCCTTATGAAGTGGTATTCTTACATATCCTTTCGAGAGAAAACTGTCCTGTGCCTTCTGTTTTGAGGCTACACACTTAGACATACACGCAACATGAAAGCTTTTCGACTTACAACGTGTTGTTTAGGAAAAAGAAGATAATTTCGCACGATGCGGGATTTTCTTAAAACGTGATTTTCTGAAAAATTTTGACGAAAGAAAATTCTCCTTTTGGTTCTCTTTAGATGCTACATGTTAAGACGTACACGCCACAACAATTCTTTTCGAGATACAACGTGTAGTTTTGGAGATACAAGCTAATTTTGTACTATGCGTTATTTCTTCTCGTAAAGAGTTTCCAATGCGTACGTATATGTCTTTACTCTGCAAAACTCTATTTCCTTATGAAGTGGTATTCTTACATATCCTTTCGAGAGAAAACTGTCCTGTGCCTTCTCTTTTGAGGCTACACACTTAGACATACACGCAACATGAAAGCTTTTCGACATACAACGTGTTGTTTAGGAAAAAGAAGATAATTTCGCACGATGCGGGATTTTCTTAAAACGTGATTTTCTGAAAAATTTTGACGAAAGAAAATTCTCCTTTTGGTTCTCTTTAGATGCTACATGTTAAGACGTACACGCCACAACAATTCTTTTCGAGATACAACGTGTAGTTTTGGAGATACAAGCTAATTTTGTACTATGTGTTATTTCTTCTCGTAAAGAGTTTCCAATGCGTACGTATATGTCTTTACTCTGCAAAACTCTATTTCCTTATGAAGTGGTATTCTTACATATCCTTTCGAGAGAAAACTGTCCTGTGCCTTCTCTTTTGAGGCTACACACTTAGACATACACGCAACATGAAAGCTTTTCGACTTACAACGTGTTGTTTAGGAAAAACAAGATAATTTCGCACGATGCGGGATTTCCTTAAAACGTGATTTTCTGAAAAATTTTGACGAAAGAAAATTCTCCTTTTGATTCTCTTTAGATGCTACATGTTAAGACGTACACGCCACAACAATTCTTTTCGAGATACAACGTGTAGTTTTGGAGATACAAGCTAATTTTGTACGATGCGTTATTTCTTCTCGTAAAGAGTTTCCAATGCGTATGTATATGTCTTTACTCTGCAAAACTGTATTTCCTTATGAAGTGGTATTCTTACATATCCTTTCGAGAGAAAACTGTCCTGTGCCTTCTCTTTTGAGGCTACACACTTAGACATACACGCAACATGAAAGCTTTTCGACTTACAACGTGTTGTTTAGGAAAAACAAGATAATTTCGCACGATGCGGGATTTCCTTAAAACGTGATTTTCTGAAAAATTTTGACGAAAGAAAATTCTCCTTTTGGTTCTCTTTAGATGCTACATGTTAAGACGTACACGCCACAACAATTCTTTTCGAGATACAACGTGTAGTTTTGGAGATACAAGCTAATTTTGTACGATGCGTTATTTCTTCTCGTAAAGAGTTTCCAAAGCGTACGTATATGTCTTTACTCTGCAAAACTGTATTTCCTTATGAAGTGGTATTCTTACATATCCTTTCGAGAGAAAACTGTCCTGTGCCTTCTCTTTTGAGGCTACACACTTAGACATACACGCAACATGAAAGCTTTTCGACTTACAACGTGTTGTTTAGGAAAAACAAGATAATTTCGCACGATGCGGGATTTCCTTAAAACGTGATTTTCTGAAAAATTTTGACGAAAGAAAATTCTCCTTTTGGTTCTCTTTAGATGCTACATGTTAAGACGTACACGCCACAACAATTCTTTTCGAGATACAACGTGTAGTTTTGGAGATACAAGCTAATTTTGTACGATGCGTTATTTCTTCTCGTAAAGAGTTTCCAATGCGTACGTATATGTCTTTACTCTGCAAAACTGTATTTCCTTATGAAGTGGTATTCTTACATATCCTTTCGAGAGAAAACTGTCCTGTGCCTTCTCTTTTGAGGCTACACACTTAGACATACACGCAACATGAAAGCTTTTCGACTTACAACGTGTTGTTTAGGAAAAACAAGATAATTTCGCACGATGCGGGATTTCCTTAAAACGTGATTTTCTGAAAAATTTTGACGAAAGAAAATTCTCCTTTTGGTTCTCTTTAGATGCTACATGTTAAGACGTACACGCCACAACAATTCTTTTCGAGATACAACGTGTAGTTTTGGAGATACAAGCTAATTTTGTACGATGCGCTATTTCTTCTCGTAAAGAGTTTCCAATGCGTACGTATATGTCTTTACTCTGCAAAACTGTATTTCCTTATGAAGTGGTATTCTTACATATCCTTTCGAGAGAAAACTGTCCTGTGCCTTCTCTTTTGAGGCTACACACTTAGACATACACGCAACATGAAAGCTTTTCGACTTACAACGTGCTGTTTAGGAAAAACAAGATAATTTCGCACGATGCGGGATTTCCTTAAAACGTGATTTTCTGAAAAATTTTGACGAAAGAAAATTCTCCTTTTGGTTCTCTTTAGATGCTACATGTTAAGACGTACACGCCACAACCATTCTTTTCGAGATACAACGTGTAGTTTTGGAGATACAAGCTAATTTTGTACGATGCGTTATTTCTTCTCGTAAAGAGTTTCCAATGCGTACGTATATGTCTTTACTCTGCAAAACTGTATTTCCTTATGAAGTGGTATTCTTACATATCCTTTCGAGAGAAAACTGTCCTGTGCCTTCTCTTTTGAGGCTACACACTTAGACATACACGCAACATGAAAGCTTTTCGACTTACAACGTGTTGTTTAGGAAAAACAAGATAATTTCGCACGATGCGGGATTTCCTTAAAACGTGATTTTCTGAAAAATTTTGACGAAAGAAAATTCTCCTTTTGGTTCTCTTTAGATGCTACATGTTAAGACGTACACGCCACAACAATTCTTTTCGAGATACAACGTGTAGTTTTGGAGATACAAGCTAATTTTGTACTATGCGTTATTTCTTCTCGTAAAGAGTTTCCAATGCGTACGTATATGTCTTTACTCTGCAAAACTGTATTTCCTTATGAAGTGGTATTCTTACATATCCTTTCGAGAGAAAACTGTCCTGTGCCTTCTCTTTTGAGGCTACACACTTAGACATACACGCAACATGAAAGCTTTTCGACTTACAACGTGTTGTTTAGGAAAAACAAGATAATTTCGCACGATGCGGGATTTCCTTAAAACGTGATTTTCTGAAAAATTTTGACGAAAGAAAATTCTCCTTTTGGTTCTCTTTAGATGCTACATGTTAATACGTACACGCCACAACAATTCTTTTCGAGATACAACGTGTAGTTTTGGAGATACAAGCTAATTTTGTACGATGCGTTATTTCTTCTCGTAAAGAGTTTCCAATGCGTACGTATATGTCTTTACTCTGCAAAACTGTATTTCCTTATGAAGTGGTATTCTTACATATCCTTTCGAGAGAAAACTGTCCTGTGCCTTCTCTTTTGAGGCTACACACTTAGACATACACGCAACATGAAAGCCTTTCGACTTACAACGTGCTGTTTAGGAAAAACAAGATAATTTCGCACGATGCGGGATTTCCTTAAAACGTGATTTTCTGAAAAATTTTGACGAAAGAAAATTCTCCTTTTGGTTCTCTTTAGATGCTACATGTTAAGACGTACACGCCACAACAATTCTTTTCGAGATACAACGTGTAGTTTTGGAGATACAAGCTAATTTTGTACTATGCGTTATTTCTTCTCGTAAAGAGTTTCCAATGCGTACGTATATGTCTTTACTCTGCAAAACTGTATTTCCTTATGAAGTGGTATTCTTACATATCCTTTCGAGAGAAAACTGTCCTGTGCCTTCTCTTTTGAGGCTACACACTTAGACATACACGCAACATGAAAGCTTTTCGACTTACAACGTGTTGTTTAGGAAAAACAAGATAATTTCGCACGATGCGGGATTTTCTTAAAACGTGATTTTCTGAAAAATTTTGACGAAAGAAAATTCTCCTTTTGGTTCTCTTTAGATGCTACATGTTAAGACGTACACGCCACAACAATTCTTTTCGAGATACAACGTGTAGTTTTGGAGATACAAGCTAATTTTGTACTATGCGTTATTTCTTCTTGTAAAGAGTTTCCAATGCGTACGTATATGTCTTTACTCTGCAAAACTGTATTTCCTTATGAAGTGGTATTCTTACATATCCTTTCGAGAGAAAACTGTCCTGTGCCTTCTCTTTTGAGGCTACACACTTAGACATACACGCAACATGAAAGCTTTTCGACTTACAACGTGTTGTTTAGGAAAAACAAGATAATTTCGCACGATGCGGGATTTCCTTAAAACGTGATTTTCTGAAAAATTTTGACGAAAGAAAATTCTCCTTTTGGTTCTCTTTAGATGCTACATGTTAAGACGTACACGCCACAACAATTCTTTTCGAGATACAACGTGTAGTTTTGGAGATACAAGCTAATTTTGTACGATGCGCTATTTCTTCTCGTAAAGAGTTTCCAATGCGTACGTATATGTCTTTACTCTGCAAAACTGTATTTCCTTATGAAGTGGTATTCTTACATATCCTTTCGAGAGAAAACTGTCCTGTGCCTTCTCTTTTGAGGCTACACACTTAGACATACACGCAACATGAAAGCTTTTCGACTTACAACGTGCTGTTTAGGAAAAACAAGATAATTTCGCACGATGCGGGATTTCCTTAAAACGTGATTTTCTGAAAAATTTTGACGAAAGAAAATTCTCCTTTTGGTTCTCTTTAGATGCTACATGTTAAGACGTACACGCCACAACCATTCTTTTCGAGATACAACGTGTAGTTTTGGAGATACAAGCTAATTTTGTACTATGCGTTATTTCTTCTTGTAAAGAGTTTCCAATGCGTACGTATATGTCTTTACTCTGCAAAACTCTATTTCCTTATGAAGTGGTATTCTTACATATCCTTTCGAGAGAAAACTGTCCTGTGCCTTCTCTTTTGAGGCTACACACTTAGACATACACGCAACATGAAAGCTTTTTCGACTTACAACGTGTTGTTTAGGAAAAACAAGATAATTTCGCACGATGCGGGATTTCCTTAAAACGTGATTTTCTGAAAAATTTTGACGAAAGAAAATTCTCCTTTTGGTTCTCTTTAGATGCTACATGTTAAGACGTACACGCCACAACAATTCTTTTCGAGATACAACGTGTAGTTTTGGAGATACAAGCTAATTTTGTACGATGCGTTATTTCTTCTCGTAAAGAGTTTCCAATGCGTACGTATATGTCTTTACTCTGCAAAACTGTATTTCCTTATGAAGTGGTATTCTTACATATCCTTTCGAGAGAAAACTGTCCTGTGCCTTCTCTTTTGAGGCTACACACTTAGACATACACGCAACATGAAAGCTTTTCGACTTACAACGTGTTGTTTAGGAAAAACAAGATAATTTCGCACGATGCGGGATTTCTTAAAACGTGATTTTCTGAAAAATTTTGACGAAAGAAAATTCTCCTTTTGGTTCTCTTTAGATGCTACATGTTAAGACGTACACGCCACAACAATTCTTTTCGAGATACAACGTGTAGTTTTGGAGATACAAGCTAATTTTGTACGATGCGTTATTTCTTCTCGTAAAGAGTTTCCAATGCGTATGTATATGTCTTTACTCTGCAAAACTGTATTTCCTTATGAAGTGGTATTCTTACATATCCTTTCGAGAGAAAACTGTCCTGTGCCTTCTCTTTTGAGGCTACACACTTAGACATACACGCAACATGAAAGCTTTTCGACTTACAACGTGTTGTTTAGGAAAAACAAGATAATTTCGCACGATGCGGGATTTCCTTAAAACGTGATTTTCTGAAAAATTTTGACGAAAGAAAATTCTCCTTTTGGTTCTCTTTAGATGCTACATGTTAAGACGTACACGCCACAACAATTCTTTTCGAGATACAACGTGTAGTTTTGGAGATACAAGCTAATTTTGTACGATGCGTTATTTCTTCTCGTAAAGAGTTTCCAAAGCGTACGTATATGTCTTTACTCTGCAAAACTGTATTTCCTTATGAAGTGGTATTCTTACATATCCTTTCGAGAGAAAACTGTCCTGTGCCTTCTCTTTTGAGGCTACACACTTAGACATACACGCAACATGAAAGCTTTTCGACTTACAACGTGTTGTTTAGGAAAAACAAGATAATTTCGCACGATGCGGGATTTCCTTAAAACGTGATTTTCTGAAAAATTTTGACGAAAGAAAATTCTCCTTTTGGTTCTCTTTAGATGCTACATGTTAAGACGTACACGCCACAACAATTCTTTTCGAGATACAACGTGTAGTTTTGGAGATACAAGCTAATTTTG
The DNA here is from genome assembly GCF_947179515.1 of Apodemus sylvaticus. Lineage (NCBI taxonomy): Eukaryota > Metazoa > Chordata > Mammalia > Rodentia > Muridae > Apodemus > Apodemus sylvaticus. The sequence goes on from NW_026263141.1 coordinate 114,461, forward strand.
TACTATGCGTTATTTCTTCTCGTAAAGAGTTTCCAATGCGTACGTATATGTCTTTACTCTGCAAAACTGTATTTCCTTATGAAGTGGTATTCTTACATATCCTTTCGAGAGAAAACTGTCCTGTGCCTTCTCTTTTGAGGCTACACACTTAGACATACACGCAACATGAAAGCTTTTCGACTTACAACGTGTTGTTTAGGAAAAACAAGATAATTTCGCACGATGCGGGATTTCCTTAAAACGTGATTTTCTGAAAAATTTTGACGAAAGAAAATTCTCCTTTTGGTTCTCTTTAGATGCTACATGTTAAGACGTACACGCCACAACAATTCTTTTCGAGATACAACGTGTAGTTTTGGAGATACAAGCTAATTTTGTACTATGCGTTATTTCTTCTCGTAAAGAGTTTCCAATGCGTACGTATGTCTTTACACTGCAAAACTGTATTTCCTTATGAAGTGGTATTCTTACATATCCTTTCGAGAGAAAACTGTCCTGTGCCTTCTGTTTTGAGGCTACACACTTAGACATACACGCAACATGAAAGCTTTTCGACTTACAACGTGTTGTTTAGGAAAAAGAAGATAATTTCGCACGATGCGGGATTTTCTTAAAACGTGATTTTCTGAAAAATTTTGACGAAAGAAAATTCTCCTTTTGGTTCTCTTTAGATGCTACATGTTAAGACGTACACGCCACAACAATTCTTTTCGAGATACAACGTGTAGTTTTGGAGATACAAGCTAATTTTGTACTATGCGTTATTTCTTCTCGTAAAGAGTTTCCAATGCGTACGTATATGTCTTTACTCTGCAAAACTGTATTTCCTTATGAAGTGGTATTCTTACATATCCTTTCGAGAGAAAACTGTCCTGTGCCTTCTCTTTTGAGGCTACGCACTTAGACATACACGCAACATGAAAGCTTTTCGACTTACAACGTGTTGTTTAGGAAAAACAAGATAATTTCGCACGATGCGGGATTTCCTTAAAACGTGATTTTCTGAAAAATTTTGACGAAAGAAAATTCTCCTTTTGGTTCTCTTTAGATGCTACATGTTAATACGTACACGCCACAACAATTCTTTTCGAGATACAACGTGTAGTTTTGGAGATACAAGCTAATTTTTACGATGCGTTATTTCTTCTCGTAAAGAGTTTCCAATGCGTACGTATATGTCTTTACTCTGCAAAACTGTATTTCCTTATGAAGTGGTATTCTTACATATCCTTTCGAGAGAAAACTGTCCTGTGCCTTCTCTTTTGAGGCTACACACTTAGACATACACGCAACATGAAAGCCTTTCGACTTACAACGTGCTGTTTAGGAAAAACAAGATAATTTCGCACGATGCGGGATTTCCTTAAAACGTGATTTTCTGAAAAATTTTGACGAAAGAAAATTCTCCTTTTGGTTCTCTTTAGATGCTACATGTTAAGACGTACACGCCACAACAATTCTTTTCGAGATACAACGTGTAGTTTTGGAGATACAAGCTAATTTTGTACTATGCGTTATTTCTTCTCGTAAAGAGTTTCCAATGCGTACGTATATGTCTTTACTCTGCAAAACTGTATTTCCTTATGAAGTGGTATTCTTACATATCCTTTCGAGAGAAAACTGTCCTGTGCCTTCTCTTTTGAGGCTACACACTTAGACATACACGCAACATGAAAGCTTTTCGACTTACAACGTGTTGTTTAGGAAAAACAAGATAATTTCGCACGATGCGGGATTTTCTTAAAACGTGATTTTCTGAAAAATTTTGACGAAAGAAAATTCTCCTTTTGGTTCTCTTTAGATGCTACATGTTAAGACGTACACGCCACAACAATTCTTTTCGAGATACAACGTGTAGTTTTGGAGATACAAGCTAATTTTGTACTATGCGTTATTTCTTCTTGTAAAGAGTTTCCAATGCGTACGTATATGTCTTTACTCTGCAAAACTGTATTTCCTTATGAAGTGGTATTCTTACATATCCTTTCGAGAGAAAACTGTCCTGTGCCTTCTCTTTTGAGGCTACACACTTAGACATACACGCAACATGAAAGCTTTTCGACTTACAACGTGTTGTTTAGGAAAAACAAGATAATTTCGCACGATGCGGGATTTCCTTAAAACGTGATTTTCTGAAAAATTTTGACGAAAGAAAATTCTCCTTTTGGTTCTCTTTAGATGCTACATGTTAAGACGTACACGCCACAACAATTCTTTTCGAGATACAACGTGTAGTTTTGGAGATACAAGCTAATTTTGTACGATGCGCTATTTCTTCTCGTAAAGAGTTTCCAATGCGTACGTATATGTCTTTACTCTGCAAAACTGTATTTCCTTATGAAGTGGTATTCTTACATATCCTTTCGAGAGAAAACTGTCCTGTGCCTTCTCTTTTGAGGCTACACACTTAGACATACACGCAACATGAAAGCTTTTCGACTTACAACGTGCTGTTTAGGAAAAACAAGATAATTTCGCACGATGCGGGATTTCCTTAAAACGTGATTTTCTGAAAAATTTTGACGAAAGAAAATTCTCCTTTTGGTTCTCTTTAGATGCTACATGTTAAGACGTACACGCCACAACCATTCTTTTCGAGATACAACGTGTAGTTTTGGAGATACAAGCTAATTTTGTACTATGCGTTATTTCTTCTTGTAAAGAGTTTCCAATGCGTACGTATATGTCTTTACTCTGCAAAACTCTATTTCCTTATGAAGTGGTATTCTTACATATCCTTTCGAGAGAAAACTGTCCTGTGCCTTCTCTTTTGAGGCTACACACTTAGACATACACGCAACATGAAAGCTTTTCGACTTACAACGTGTTGTTTAGGAAAAACAAGATAATTTCGCACGATGCGGGATTTCCTTAAAACGTGATTTTCTGAAAAATTTTGACGAAAGAAAATTCTCCTTTTGGTTCTCTTTAGATGCTACATGTTAAGACGTACACGCCACAACAATTCTTTTCGAGATACAACGTGTAGTTTTGGAGATACAAGCTAATTTTGTACGATGCGTTATTTCTTCTCGTAAAGAGTTTCCAATGCGTACGTATATGTCTTTACTCTGCAAAACTGTATTTCCTTATGAAGTGGTATTCTTACATATCCTTTCGAGAGAAAACTGTCCTGTGCCTTCTCTTTTGAGGCTACACACTTAGACATACACGCAACATGAAAGCTTTTCGACTTACAACGTGTTGTTTAGGAAAAACAAGATAATTTCGCACGATGCGGGATTTCCTTAAAACGTGATTTTCTGAAAAATTTTGACGAAAGAAAATTCTCCTTTTGGTTCTCTTTAGATGCTACATGTTAAGACGTACACGCCACAACAATTCTTTTCGAGATACAACGTGTAGTTTTGGAGATACAAGCTAATTTTGTACGATGCGTTATTTCTTCTCGTAAAGAGTTTCCAATGCGTATGTATATGTCTTTACTCTGCAAAACTGTATTTCCTTATGAAGTGGTATTCTTACATATCCTTTCGAGAGAAAACTGTCCTGTGCCTTCTCTTTTGAGGCTACACACTTAGACATACACGCAACATGAAAGCTTTTCGACTTACAACGTGTTGTTTAGGAAAAACAAGATAATTTCGCACGATGCGGGATTTCCTTAAAACGTGATTTTCTGAAAAATTTTGACGAAAGAAAATTCTCCTTTTGGTTCTCTTTAGATGCTACATGTTAAGACGTACACGCCACAACAATTCTTTTCGAGATACAACGTGTAGTTTTGGAGATACAAGCTAATTTTGTACGATGCGTTATTTCTTCTCGTAAAGAGTTTCCAAAGCGTACGTATATGTCTTTACTCTGCAAAACTGTATTTCCTTATGAAGTGGTATTCTTACATATCCTTTCGAGAGAAAACTGTCCTGTGCCTTCTCTTTTGAGGCTACACACTTAGACATACACGCAACATGAAAGCTTTTCGACTTACAACGTGTTGTTTAGGAAAAACAAGATAATTTCGCACGATGCGGGATTTCCTTAAAACGTGATTTTCTGAAAAATTTTGACGAAAGAAAATTCTCCTTTTGGTTCTCTTTAGATGCTACATGTTAAGACGTACACGCCACAACAATTCTTTTCGAGATACAACGTGTAGTTTTGGAGATACAAGCTAATTTTGTACGATGCGCTATTTCTTCTCGTAAAGAGTTTCCAATGCGTACGTATATGTCTTTACTCTGCAAAACTGTATTTCCTTATGAAGTGGTATTCTTACATATCCTTTCGAGAGAAAACTGTCCTGTGCCTTCTCTTTTGAGGCTACACACTTAGACATACACGCAACATGAAAGCTTTTCGACTTACAACGTGTTGTTTAGGAAAAACAAGATAATTTCGCACGATGCGGGATTTCCTTAAAACGTGATTTTCTGAAAAATTTTGACGAAAGAAAATTCTCCTTTTGGTTCTCTTTAGATGCTACATGTTAAGACGTACACGCCACAACAATTCTTTTCGAGATACAACGTGTAGTTTTGGAGATACAAGCTAATTTTGTACTATGCGTTATTTCTTCTCGTAAAGAGTTTCCAATGCGTACGTATGTCTTTACACTGCAAAACTGTATTTCCTTATGAAGTGGTATTCTTACATATCCTTTCGAGAGAAAACTGTCCTGTGCCTTCTGTTTTGAGGCTACACACTTAGACATACACGCAACATGAAAGCTTTTCGACTTACAACGTGTTGTTTAGGAAAAAGAAGATAATTTCGCACGATGCGGGATTTTCTTAAAACGTGATTTTCTGAAAAATTTTGACGAAAGAAAATTCTCCTTTTGGTTCTCTTCAGATGCTACATGTTAAGACGTACACGCCACAACAATTCTTTTCGAGATACAACGTGTAGTTTTGGAGATACAAGCTAATTTTGTACTATGCGTTATTTCTTCTCGTAAAGAGTTTCCAATGCGTACGTATATGTCTTTACTCTGCAAAACTCTATTTCCTTATGAAGTGGTATTCTTACATATCCTTTCGAGAGAAAACTGTCCTGTGCCTTCTCTTTTGAGGCTACACACTTAGACATACACGCAACATGAAAGCTTTTCGACTTACAACGTGTTGTTTAGGAAAAAGAAGATAATTTCGCACGATGCGGGATTTTCTTAAAACGTGATTTTCTGAAAAATTTTGACGAAAGAAAATTCTCCTTTTGGTTCTCTTTAGATGCTACATGTTAAGACGTACACGCCACAACAATTCTTTTCGAGATACAACGTGTAGTTTTGGAGATACAAGCTAATTTTGTACTATGTGTTATTTCTTCTCGTAAAGAGTTTCCAATGCGTACGTATATGTCTTTACTCTGCAAAACTCTATTTCCTTATGAAGTGGTATTCTTACATATCCTTTCGAGAGAAAACTGTCCTGTGCCTTCTCTTTTGAGGCTACACACTTAGACATACACGCAACATGAAAGCTTTTCGACTTACAACGTGTTGTTTAGGAAAAACAAGATAATTTCGCACGATGCGGGATTTCCTTAAAACGTGATTTTCTGAAAAATTTTGACGAAAGAAAATTCTCCTTTTGATTCTCTTTAGATGCTACATGTTAAGACGTACACGCCACAACAATTCTTTTCGAGATACAACGTGTAGTTTTGGAGATACAAGCTAATTTTGTACGATGCGTTATTTCTTCTCGTAAAGAGTTTCCAATGCGTATGTATATGTCTTTACTCTGCAAAACTGTATTTCCTTATGAAGTGGTATTCTTACATATCCTTTCGAGAGAAAACTGTCCTGTGCCTTCTCTTTTGAGGCTACACACTTAGACATACACGCAACATGAAAGCTTTTCGACTTACAACGTGTTGTTTAGGAAAAACAAGATAATTTCGCACGATGCGGGATTTCCTTAAAACGTGATTTTCTGAAAAATTTTGACGAAAGAAAATTCTCCTTTTGGTTCTCTTTAGATGCTACATGTTAAGACGTACACGCCACAACAATTCTTTTCGAGATACAACGTGTAGTTTTGGAGATACAAGCTAATTTTGTACGATGCGTTATTTCTTCTCGTAAAGAGTTTCCAAAGCGTACGTATATGTCTTTACTCTGCAAAACTGTATTTCCTTATGAAGTGGTATTCTTACATATCCTTTCGAGAGAAAACTGTCCTGTGCCTTCTCTTTTGAGGCTACACACTTAGACATACACGCAACATGAAAGCTTTTCGACTTACAACGTGTTGTTTAGGAAAAACAAGATAATTTCGCACGATGCGGGATTTCCTTAAAACGTGATTTTCTGAAAAATTTTGACGAAAGAAAATTCTCCTTTTGGTTCTCTTTAGATGCTACATGTTAAGACGTACACGCCACAACAATTCTTTTCGAGATACAACGTGTAGTTTTGGAGATACAAGCTAATTTTGTACGATGCGTTATTTCTTCTCGTAAAGAGTTTCCAATGCGTACGTATATGTCTTTACTCTGCAAAACTGTATTTCCTTATGAAGTGGTATTCTTACATATCCTTTCGAGAGAAAACTGTCCTGTGCCTTCTCTTTTGAGGCTACACACTTAGACATACACGCAACATGAAAGCTTTTCGACTTACAACGTGTTGTTTAGGAAAAACAAGATAATTTCGCACGATGCGGGATTTCCTTAAAACGTGATTTTCTGAAAAATTTTGACGAAAGAAAATTCTCCTTTTGGTTCTCTTTAGATGCTACATGTTAAGACGTACACGCCACAACAATTCTTTTCGAGATACAACGTGTAGTTTTGGAGATACAAGCTAATTTTGTACGATGCGCTATTTCTTCTCGTAAAGAGTTTCCAATGCGTACGTATATGTCTTTACTCTGCAAAACTGTATTTCCTTATGAAGTGGTATTCTTACATATCCTTTCGAGAGAAAACTGTCCTGTGCCTTCTCTTTTGAGGCTACACACTTAGACATACACGCAACATGAAAGCTTTTCGACTTACAACGTGCTGTTTAGGAAAAACAAGATAATTTCGCACGATGCGGGATTTCCTTAAAACGTGATTTTCTGAAAAATTTTGACGAAAGAAAATTCTCCTTTTGGTTCTCTTTAGATGCTACATGTTAAGACGTACACGCCACAACCATTCTTTTCGAGATACAACGTGTAGTTTTGGAGATACAAGCTAATTTTGTACGATGCGTTATTTCTTCTCGTAAAGAGTTTCCAATGCGTACGTATATGTCTTTACTCTGCAAAACTGTATTTCCTTATGAAGTGGTATTCTTACATATCCTTTCGAGAGAAAACTGTCCTGTGCCTTCTCTTTTGAGGCTACACACTTAGACATACACGCAACATGAAAGCTTTTCGACTTACAACGTGTTGTTTAGGAAAAACAAGATAATTTCGCACGATGCGGGATTTCCTTAAAACGTGATTTTCTGAAAAATTTTGACGAAAGAAAATTCTCCTTTTGGTTCTCTTTAGATGCTACATGTTAAGACGTACACGCCACAACAATTCTTTTCGAGATACAACGTGTAGTTTTGGAGATACAAGCTAATTTTGTACTATGCGTTATTTCTTCTCGTAAAGAGTTTCCAATGCGTACGTATATGTCTTTACTCTGCAAAACTGTATTTCCTTATGAAGTGGTATTCTTACATATCCTTTCGAGAGAAAACTGTCCTGTGCCTTCTCTTTTGAGGCTACACACTTAGACATACACGCAACATGAAAGCTTTTCGACTTACAACGTGTTGTTTAGGAAAAACAAGATAATTTCGCACGATGCGGGATTTCCTTAAAACGTGATTTTCTGAAAAATTTTGACGAAAGAAAATTCTCCTTTTGGTTCTCTTTAGATGCTACATGTTAATACGTACACGCCACAACAATTCTTTTCGAGATACAACGTGTAGTTTTGGAGATACAAGCTAATTTTGTACGATGCGTTATTTCTTCTCGTAAAGAGTTTCCAATGCGTACGTATATGTCTTTACTCTGCAAAACTGTATTTCCTTATGAAGTGGTATTCTTACATATCCTTTCGAGAGAAAACTGTCCTGTGCCTTCTCTTTTGAGGCTACACACTTAGACATACACGCAACATGAAAGCCTTTCGACTTACAACGTGCTGTTTAGGAAAAACAAGATAATTTCGCACGATGCGGGATTTCCTTAAAACGTGATTTTCTGAAAAATTTTGACGAAAGAAAATTCTCCTTTTGGTTCTCTTTAGATGCTACATGTTAAGACGTACACGCCACAACAATTCTTTTCGAGATACAACGTGTAGTTTTGGAGATACAAGCTAATTTTGTACTATGCGTTATTTCTTCTCGTAAAGAGTTTCCAATGCGTACGTATATGTCTTTACTCTGCAAAACTGTATTTCCTTATGAAGTGGTATTCTTACATATCCTTTCGAGAGAAAACTGTCCTGTGCCTTCTCTTTTGAGGCTACACACTTAGACATACACGCAACATGAAAGCTTTTCGACTTACAACGTGTTGTTTAGGAAAAACAAGATAATTTCGCACGATGCGGGATTTTCTTAAAACGTGATTTTCTGAAAAATTTTGACGAAAGAAAATTCTCCTTTTGGTTCTCTTTAGATGCTACATGTTAAGACGTACACGCCACAACAATTCTTTTCGAGATACAACGTGTAGTTTTGGAGATACAAGCTAATTTTGTACTATGCGTTATTTCTTCTTGTAAAGAGTTTCCAATGCGTACGTATATGTCTTTACTCTGCAAAACTGTATTTCCTTATGAAGTGGTATTCTTACATATCCTTTCGAGAGAAAACTGTCCTGTGCCTTCTCTTTTGAGGCTACACACTTAGACATACACGCAACATGAAAGCTTTTCGACTTACAACGTGTTGTTTAGGAAAAACAAGATAATTTCGCACGATGCGGGATTTCCTTAAAACGTGATTTTCTGAAAAATTTTGACGAAAGAAAATTCTCCTTTTGGTTCTCTTTAGATGCTACATGTTAAGACGTACACGCCACAACAATTCTTTTCGAGATACAACGTGTAGTTTTGGAGATACAAGCTAATTTTGTACGATGCGCTATTTCTTCTCTTAAAGAGTTTCCAATGCGTACGTATATGTCTTTACTCTGCAAAACTGTATTTCCTTATGAAGTGGTATTCTTACATATCCTTTCGAGAGAAAACTGTCCTGTGCCTTCTCTTTTGAGGCTACACACTTAGACATACACGCAACATGAAAGCTTTTCGACTTACAACGTGTTGTTTAGGAAAAACAAGATAATTTCGCACGATGCGGGATTTCCTTAAAACGTGATTTTCTGAAAAATTTTGACGAAAGAAAATTCTCCTTTTGGTTCTCTTTAGATGCTACATGTTAAGACGTACACGCCACAACAATTCTTTTCGAGATACAACGTGTAGTTTTGGAGATACAAGCTAATTTTGTACGATGCGTTATTTCTTCTCGTAAAGAGTTTCCAATGCGTATGTATATGTCTTTACTCTGCAAAACTGTATTTCCTTATGAAGTGGTATTCTTACATATCCTTTCGAGAGAAAACTGTCCTGTGCCTTCTCTTTTGAGGCTACACACTTAGACATACACGCAACATGAAAGCTTTTCGACTTACAACGTGTTGTTTAGGAAAAACAAGATAATTTCGCACGATGCGGGATTTCCTTAAAACGTGATTTTCTGAAAAATTTTGACGAAAGAAAATTCTCCTTTTGGTTCTCTTTAGATGCTACATGTTAAGACGTACACGCCACAACAATTCTTTTCGAGATACAACGTGTAGTTTTGGAGATACAAGCTAATTTTGTACGATGCGTTATTTCTTCTCGTAAAGAGTTTCCAAAGCGTACGTATATGTCTTTACTCTGCAAAACTGTATTTCCTTATGAAGTGGTATTCTTACATATCCTTTCGAGAGAAAACTGTCCTGTGCCTTCTCTTTTGAGGCTACACACTTAGACATACACGCAACATGAAAGCTTTTCGACTTACAACGTGTTGTTTAGGAAAAACAAGATAATTTCGCACGATGCGGGATTTCCTTAAAACGTGATTTTCTGAAAAATTTTGACGAAAGAAAATTCTCCTTTTGGTTCTCTTTAGATGCTACATGTTAAGACGTACACGCCACAACAATTCTTTTCGAGATACAACGTGTAGTTTTGGAGATACAAGCTAATTTTGTACGATGCGTTATTTCTTCTCGTAAAGAGTTTCCAATGCGTACGTATATGTCTTTACTCTGCAAAACTGTATTTCCTTATGAAGTGGTATTCTTACATATCCTTTCGAGAGAAAACTGTCCTGTGCCTTCTCTTTTGAGGCTACACACTTAGACATACACGCAACATGAAAGCTTTTCGACTTACAACGTGTTGTTTAGGAAAAACAAGATAATTTCGCACGATGCGGGATTTCCTTAAAACGTGATTTTCTGAAAAATTTTGACGAAAGAAAATTCTCCTTTTGGTTCTCTTTAGATGCTACATGTTAAGACGTACACGCCACAACAATTCTTTTCGAGATACAACGTGTAGTTTTGGAGATACAAGCTAATTTTGTACGATGCGCTATTTCTTCTCGTAAAGAGTTTCCAATGCGTACGTATATGTCTTTACTCTGCAAAACTGTATTTCCTTATGAAGTGGTATTCTTACATATCCTTTCGAGAGAAAACTGTCCTGTGCCTTCTCTTTTGAGGCTACACACTTAGACATACACGCAACATGAAAGCTTTTCGACTTACAACGTGCTGTTTAGGAAAAACAAGATAATTTCGCACGATGCGGGATTTCCTTAAAACGTGATTTTCTGAAAAATTTTGACGAAAGAAAATTCTCCTTTTGGTTCTCTTTAGATGCTACATGTTAAGACGTACACGCCACAACCATTCTTTTCGAGATACAACGTGTAGTTTTGGAGATACAAGCTAATTTTGTACGATGCGTTATTTCTTCTCGTAAAGAGTTTCCAATGCGTACGTATATGTCTTTACTCTGCAAAACTGTATTTCCTTATGAAGTGGTATTCTTACATATCCTTTCGAGAGAAAACTGTCCTGTGCCTTCTCTTTTGAGGCTACACACTTAGACATACACGCAACATGAAAGCTTTTCGACTTACAACGTGTTGTTTAGGAAAAACAAGATAATTTCGCACGATGCGGGATTTCCTTAAAACGTGATTTTCTGAAAAATTTTGACGAAAGAAAATTCTCCTTTTGGTTCTCTTTAGATGCTACATGTTAAGACGTACACGCCACAACAATTCTTTTCGAGATACAACGTGTAGTTTTGGAGATACAAGCTAATTTTGTACTATGCGTTATTTCTTCTCGTAAAGAGTTTCCAATGCGTACGTATATGTCTTTACTCTGCAAAACTGTATTTCCTTATGAAGTGGTATTCTTACATATCCTTTCGAGAGAAAACTGTCCTGTGCCTTCTCTTTTGAGGCTACACACTTAGACATACACGCAACATGAAAGCTTTTCGACTTACAACGTGTTGTTTAGGAAAAACAAGATAATTTCGCACGATGCGGGATTTCCTTAAAACGTGATTTTCTGAAAAATTTTGACGAAAGAAAATTCTCCTTTTGGTTCTCTTTAGATGCTACATGTTAATACGTACACGCCACAACAATTCTTTTCGAGATACAACGTGTAGTTTTGGAGATACAAGCTAATTTTGTACGATGCGTTATTTCTTCTCGTAAAGAGTTTCCAATGCGTACGTATATGTCTTTACTCTGCAAAACTGTATTTCCTTATGAAGTGGTATTCTTACATATCCTTTCGAGAGAAAACTGTCCTGTGCCTTCTCTTTTGAGGCTACACACTTAGACATACACGCAACATGAAAGCCTTTCGACTTACAACGTGCTGTTTAGGAAAAACAAGATAATTTCGCACGATGCGGGATTTCCTTAAAACGTGATTTTCTGAAAAATTTTGACGAAAGAAAATTCTCCTTTTGGTTCTCTTTAGATGCTACATGTTAAGACGTACACGCCACAACAATTCTTTTCGAGATACAACGTGTAGTTTTGGAGATACAAGCTAATTTTGTACTATGCGTTATTTCTTCTCGTAAAGAGTTTCCAATGCGTACGTATATGTCTTTACTCTGCAAAACTGTATTTCCTTATGAAGTGGTATTCTTACATATCCTTTCGAGAGAAAACTGTCCTGTGCCTTCTCTTTTGAGGCTACACACTTAGACATACACGCAACATGAAAGCTTTTCGACTTACAACGTGTTGTTTAGGAAAAACAAGATAATTTCGCACGATGCGGGATTTTCTTAAAACGTGATTTTCTGAAAAATTTTGACGAAAGAAAATTCTCCTTTTGGTTCTCTTTAGATGCTACATGTTAAGACGTACACGCCACAACAATTCTTTTCGAGATACAACGTGTAGTTTTGGAGATACAAGCTAATTTTGTACTATGCGTTATTTCTTCTTGTAAAGAGTTTCCAATGCGTACGTATATGTCTTTACTCTGCAAAACTGTATTTCCTTATGAAGTGGTATTCTTACATATCCTTTCGAGAGAAAACTGTCCTGTGCCTTCTCTTTTGAGGCTACACACTTAGACATACACGCAACATGAAAGCTTTTCGACTTACAACGTGTTGTTTAGGAAAAACAAGATAATTTCGCACGATGCGGGATTTCCTTAAAACGTGATTTTCTGAAAAATTTTGACGAAAGAAAATTCTCCTTTTGGTTCTCTTTAGATGCTACATGTTAAGACGTACACGCCACAACAATTCTTTTCGAGATACAACGTGTAGTTTTGGAGATACAAGCTAATTTTGTACGATGCGCTATTTCTTCTCGTAAAGAGTTTCCAATGCGTAGGTATATGTCTTTACTCTGCAAAACTGTATTTCCTTATGAAGTGGTATTCTTACATATCCTTTCGAGAGAAAACTGTCCTGTGCCTTCTCTTTTGAGGCTACACACTTAGACATACACGCAACATGAAAGCTTTTCGACTTACAACGTGCTGTTTAGGAAAAACAAGATAATTTCGCACGATGCGGGATTTCCTTAAAACGTGATTTTCTGAAAAATTTTGACGAAAGAAAATTCTCCTTTTGGTTCTCTTTAGATGCTACATGTTAAGACGTACACGCCACAACCATTCTTTTCGAGATACAACGTGTAGTTTTGGAGATACAAGCTAATTTTGTACTATGCGTTATTTCTTCTTGTAAAGAGTTTCCAATGCGTACGTATATGTCTTTACTCTGCAAAACTCTATTTCCTTATGAAGTGGTATTCTTACATATCCTTTCGAGAGAAAACTGTCCTGTGCCTTCTCTTTTGAGGCTACACACTTAGACATACACGCAACATGAAAGCTTTTCGACTTACAACGTGTTGTTTAGGAAAAACAAGATAATTTCGCACGATGCGGGATTTCCTTAAAACGTGATTTTCTGAAAAATTTTGACGAAAGAAAATTCTCCTTTTGGTTCTCTTTAGATGCTACATGTTAAGACGTACACGCCACAACAATTCTTTTCGAGATACAACGTGTAGTTTTGGAGATACAAGCTAATTTTGTACGATGCGTTATTTCTTCTCGTAAAGAGTTTCCAATGCGTACGTATATGTCTTTACTCTGCAAAACTGTATTTCCTTATGAAGTGGTATTCTTACATATCCTTTCGAGAGAAAACTGTCCTGTGCCTTCTCTTTTGAGGCTACACACTTAGACATACACGCAACATGAAAGCTTTTCGACTTACAACGTGTTGTTTAGGAAAAACAAGATAATTTCGCACGATGCGGGATTTCCTTAAAACGTGATTTTCTGAAAAATTTTGACGAAAGAAAATTCTCCTTTTGGTTCTCTTTAGATGCTACATGTTAAGACGTACACGCCACAACAATTCTTTTCGAGATACAACGTGTAGTTTTGGAGATACAAGCTAATTTTGTACGATGCGTTATTTCTTCTCGTAAAGAGTTTCCAATGCGTACGTATATGTCTTTACTCTGCAAAACTGTATTTCCTTATGAAGTGGTATTCTTACATATCCTTTCGAGAGAAAACTGTCCTGTGCCTTCTCTTTTGAGGCTACACACTTAGACATACACGCAACATGAAAGCTTTTCGACTTACAACGTGTTGTTTAGGAAAAACAAGATAATTTCGCACGATGCGGGATTTCCTTAAAACGTGATTTTCTGAAAAATTTTGACGAAAGAAAATTCTCCTTTTGGTTCTCTTTAGATGCTACATGTTAAGACGTACACGCCACAACAATTCTTTTCGAGATACAACGTGTAGTTTTGGAGATACAAGCTAATTTTGTACTATGCGTTATTTCTTCTCGTAAAGAGTTTCCAATGCGTACGTATGTCTTTACACTGCAAAACTGTATTTCCTTATGAAGTGGTATTCTTACATATCCTTTCGAGAGAAAACTGTCCTGTGCCTTCTGTTTTGAGGCTACACACTTAGACATACACGCAACATGAAAGCTTTTCGACTTACAACGTGTTGTTTAGGAAAAAGAAGATAATTTCGCACGATGCGGGATTTTCTTAAAACGTGATTTTCTGAAAAATTTTGACGAAAGAAAATTCTCCTTTTGGTTCTCTTTAGATGCTACATGTTAAGACGTACACGCCACAACAATTCTTTTCGAGATACAACGTGTAGTTTTGGAGATACAAGCTAATTTTGTACTATGCGTTATTTCTTCTCGTAAAGAGTTTCCAATGCGTACGTATATGTCTTTACTCTGCAAAACTCTATTTCCTTATGAAGTGGTATTCTTACATATCCTTTCGAGAGAAAACTGTCCTGTGCCTTCTCTTTTGAGGCTACACACTTAGACATACACGCAACATGAAAGCTTTTCGACTTACAACGTGTTGTTTAGGAAAAAGAAGATAATTTCGCACGATGCGGGATTTTCTTAAAACGTGATTTTCTGAAAAATTTTGACGAAAGAAAATTCTCCTTTTGGTTCTCTTTAGATGCTACATGTTAAGACGTACACGCCACAACAATTCTTTTCGAGATACAACGTGTAGTTTTGGAGATACAAGCTAATTTTGTACTATGTGTTATTTCTTCTCGTAAAGAGTTTCCAATGCGTACGTATATGTCTTTACTCTGCAAAACTCTATTTCCTTATGAAGTGGTATTCTTACATATCCTTTCGAGAGAAAACTGTCCTGTGCCTTCTCTTTTGAGGCTACACACTTAGACATACACGCAACATGAAAGCTTTTCGACTTACAACGTGTTGTTTAGGAAAAACAAGATAATTTCGCACGATGCGGGATTTCCTTAAAACGTGATTTTCTGAAAAATTTTGACGAAAGAAAATTCTCCTTTTGATTCTCTTTAGATGCTACATGTTAAGACGTACACGCCACAACAATTCTTTTCGAGATACAACGTGTAGTTTTGGAGATACAAGCTAATTTTGTACGATGCGTTATTTCTTCTCGTAAAGAGTTTCCAATGCGTATGTATATGTCTTTACTCTGCAAAACTGTATTTCCTTATGAAGTGGTATTCTTACATATCCTTTCGAGAGAAAACTGTCCTGTGCCTTCTCTTTTGAGGCTACACACTTAGACATACACGCAACATGAAAGCTTTTCGACTTACAACGTGTTGTTTAGGAAAAACAAGATAATTTCGCACGATGCGGGATTTCCTTAAAACGTGATTTTCTGAAAAATTTTGACGAAAGAAAATTCTCCTTTTGGTTCTCTTTAGATGCTACATGTTAAGACGTACACGCCACAACAATTCTTTTCGAGATACAACGTGTAGTTTTGGAGATACAAGCTAATTTTGTACGATGCGTTATTTCTTCTCGTAAAGAGTTTCCAATGCGTACGTATATGTCTTTACTCTGCAAAACTGTATTTCCTTATGAAGTGGTATTCTTACATATCCTTTCGAGAGAAAACTGTCCTGTGCCTTCTCTTTTGAGGCTACACACTTAGACATACACGCAACATGAAAGCTTTTCGACTTACAACGTGTTGTTTAGGAAAAACAAGATAATTTCGCACGATGCGGGATTTCCTTAAAACGTGATTTTCTGAAAAATTTTGACGAAAGAAAATTCTCCTTTTGGTTCTCTTTAGATGCTACATGTTAAGACGTACACGCCACAACAATTCTTTTCGAGATACAACGTGTAGTTTTGGAGATACAAGCTAATTTTGTACGATGCGTTATTTCTTCTCGTAAAGAGTTTCCAATGCGTACGTATATGTCTTTACTCTGCAAAACTGTATTTCCTTATGAAGTGGTATTCTTACATATCCTTTCGAGAGAAAACTGTCCTGTGCCTTCTCTTTTGAGGCTACACACTTAGACATACACGCAACATGAAAGCTTTTCGACTTACAACGTGTTGTTTAGGAAAAACAAGATAATTTCGCACGATGCGGGATTTCCTTAAAACGTGATTTTCTGAAAAATTTTGACGAAAGAAAATTCTCCTTTTGGTTCTCTTTAGATGCTACATGTTAAGACGTACACGCCACAACAATTCTTTTCGAGATACAACGTGTAGTTTTGGAGATACAAGCTAATTTTGTACGATGCGCTATTTCTTCTCGTAAAGAGTTTCCAATGCGTACGTATATGTCTTTACTCTGCAAAACTGTATTTCCTTATGAAGTGGTATTCTTACATATCCTTTCGAGAGAAAACTGTCCTGTGCCTTCTCTTTTGAGGCTACACACTTAGACATACACGCAACATGAAAGCTTTTCGACTTACAACGTGCTGTTTAGGAAAAACAAGATAATTTCGCACGATGCGGGATTTCCTTAAAACGTGATTTTCTGAAAAATTTTGACGAAAGAAAATTCTCCTTTTGGTTCTCTTTAGATGCTACATGTTAAGACGTACACGCCACAACCATTCTTTTCGAGATACAACGTGTAGTTTTGGAGATACAAGCTAATTTTGTACGATGCGTTATTTCTTCTCGTAAAGAGTTTCCAATGCGTACGTATATGTCTTTACTCTGCAAAACTGTATTTCCTTATGAAGTGGTATTCTTACATATCCTTTCGAGAGAAAACTGTCCTGTGCCTTCTCTTTTGAGGCTACACACTTAGACATACACGCAACATGAAAGCTTTTCGACTTACAACGTGTTGTTTAGGAAAAACAAGATAATTTCGCACGATGCGGGATTTCCTTAAAACGTGATTTTCTGAAAAATTTTGACGAAAGAAAATTCTCCTTTTGGTTCTCTTTAGATGCTACATGTTAAGACGTACACGCCACAACAATTCTTTTCGAGATACAACGTGTAGTTTTGGAGATACAAGCTAATTTTGTACGATGCGCTATTTCTTCTCGTAAAGAGTTTCCAATGCGTACGTATATGTCTTTACTCTGCAAAACTGTATTTCCTTATGAAGTGGTATTCTTACATATCCTTTCGAGAGAAAACTGTCCTGTGCCTTCTCTTTTGAGGCTACACACTTAGACATACACGCAACATGAAAGCTTTTCGACTTACAACGTGCTGTTTAGGAAAAACAAGATAATTTCGCACGATGCGGGATTTCCTTAAAACGTGATTTTCTGAAAAATTTTGACGAAAGAAAATTCTCCTTTTGGTTCTCTTTAGATGCTACATGTTAAGACGTACACGCCACAACCATTCTTTTCGAGATACAACGTGTAGTTTTGGAGATACAAGCTAATTTTGTACGATGCGTTATTTCTTCTCGTAAAGAGTTTCCAATGCGTACGTATATGTCTTTACTCTGCAAAACTGTATTTCCTTATGAAGTGGTATTCTTACATATCCTTTCGAGAGAAAACTGTCCTGTGCCTTCTCTTTTGAGGCTACACACTTAGACATACACGCAACATGAAAGCTTTTCGACTTACAACGTGTTGTTTAGGAAAAACAAGATAATTTCGCACGATGCGGGATTTCCTTAAAACGTGATTTTCTGAAAAATTTTGACGAAAGAAAATTCTCCTTTTGGTTCTCTTTAGATGCTACATGTTAAGACGTACACGCCACAACAATTCTTTTCGAGATACAACGTGTAGTTTTGGAGATACAAGCTAATTTTGTACTATGCGTTATTTCTTCTCGTAAAGAGTTTCCAATGCGTACGTATATGTCTTTACTCTGCAAAACTGTATTTCCTTATGAAGTGGTATTCTTACATATCCTTTCGAGAGAAAACTGTCCTGTGCCTTCTCTTTTGAGGCTACACACTTAGACATACACGCAACATGAAAGCTTTTCGACTTACAACGTGTTGTTTAGGAAAAACAAGATAATTTCGCACGATGCGGGATTTCCTTAAAACGTGATTTTCTGAAAAATTTTGACGAAAGAAAATTCTCCTTTTGGTTCTCTTTAGATGCTACATGTTAATACGTACACGCCACAACAATTCTTTTCGAGATACAACGTGTAGTTTTGGAGATACAAGCTAATTTTGTACGATGCGTTATTTCTTCTCGTAAAGAGTTTCCAATGCGTACGTATATGTCTTTACTCTGCAAAACTGTATTTCCTTATGAAGTGGTATTCTTACATATCCTTTCGAGAGAAAACTGTCCTGTGCCTTCTCTTTTGAGGCTACACACTTAGACATACACGCAACATGAAAGCCTTTCGACTTACAACGTGCTGTTTAGGAAAAACAAGATAATTTCGCACGATGCGGGATTTCCTTAAAACGTGATTTTCTGAAAAATTTTGACGAAAGAAAATTCTCCTTTTGGTTCTCTTTAGATGCTACATGTTAAGACGTACACGCCACAACAATTCTTTTCGAGATACAACGTGTAGTTTTGGAGATACAAGCTAATTTTGTACTATGCGTTATTTCTTCTCGTAAAGAGTTTCCAATGCGTACGTATATGTCTTTACTCTGCAAAACTGTATTTCCTTATGAAGTGGTATTCTTACATATCCTTTCGAGAGAAAACTGTCCTGTGCCTTCTCTTTTGAGGCTACACACTTAGACATACACGCAACATGAAAGCTTTTCGACTTACAACGTGTTGTTTAGGAAAAACAAGATAATTTCGCACGATGCGGGATTTTCTTAAAACGTGATTTTCTGAAAAATTTTGACGAAAGGAAATTCTCCTTTTGGTTCTCTTTAGATGCTACATGTTAAGACGTACACGCCACAACAATTCTTTTCGAGATACAACGTGTAGTTTTGGAGATACAAGCTAATTTTGTACTATGCGTTATTTCTTCTTGTAAAGAGTTTCCAATGCGTACGTATATGTCTTTACTCTGCAAAACTGTATTTCCTTATGAAGTGGTATTCTTACATATCCTTTCGAGAGAAAACTGTCCTGTGCCTTCTCTTTTGAGGCTACACACTTAGACATACACGCAACATGAAAGCTTTTCGACTTACAACGTGTTGTTTAGGAAAAACAAGATAATTTCGCACGATGCGGGATTTCCTTAAAACGTGATTTTCTGAAAAATTTTGACGAAAGAAAATTCTCCTTTTGGTTCTCTTTAGATGCTACATGTTAAGACGTACACGCCACAACAATTCTTTTCGAGATACAACGTGTAGTTTTGGAGATACAAGCTAATTTTGTACGATGCGCTATTTCTTCTCGTAAAGAGTTTCCAATGCGTACGTATATGTCTTTACTCTGCAAAACTGTATTTCCTTATGAAGTGGTATTCTTACATATCCTTTCGAGAGAAAACTGTCCTGTGCCTTCTCTTTTGAGGCTACACACTTAGACATACACGCAACATGAAAGCTTTTCGACTTACAACGTGCTGTTTAGGAAAAACAAGATAATTTCGCACGATGCGGGATTTCCTTAAAACGTGATTTTCTGAAAAATTTTGACGAAAGAAAATTCTCCTTTTGGTTCTCTTTAGATGCTACATGTTAAGACGTACACGCCACAACCATTCTTTTCGAGATACAACGTGTAGTTTTGGAGATACAAGCTAATTTTGTACGATGCGTTATTTCTTCTCGTAAAGAGTTTCCAATGCGTACGTATATGTCTTTACTCTGCAAAACTGTATTTCCTTATGAAGTGGTATTCTTACATATCCTTTCGAGAGAAAACTGTCCTGTGCCTTCTCTTTTGAGGCTACACACTTAGACATACACGCAACATGAAAGCTTTTCGACTTACAACGTGTTGTTTAGGAAAAACAAGATAATTTCGCACGATGCGGGATTTCCTTAAAACGTGATTTTCTGAAAAATTTTGACGAAAGAAAATTCTCCTTTTGGTTCTCTTTAGATGCTACATGTTAAGACGTACACGCCACAACAATTCTTTTCGAGATACAACGTGTAGTTTTGGAGATACAAGCTAATTTTGTACGATGCGTTATTTCTTCTCGTAAAGAGTTTCCAATGCGTACGTATATGTCTTTACTCTGCAAAACTGTATTTCCTTATGAAGTGGTATTCTTACATATCCTTTCGAGAGAAAACTGTCCTGTGCCTTCTCTTTTGAGGCTACACATAGACATACACGCAACATGAAAGCTTTTCGACTTACAACGTGTTGTTTAGGAAAAGCAAGATAATTTCGCACGATGCGGGATTTCCTTAAAACGTGATTTTCTGAAAAATTTTGACGAAAGAAAATTCTCCTTTTGGTTCTCTTTAGATGCTACATGTTAAGACGTACACGCCACAACAATTCTTTTCGAGATACAACGTGTAGTTTTGGAGATACAAGCTAATTTTGTACGATGCGTTATTTCTTCTCGTAAAGAGTTTCCAATGCGTACGTATATGTCTTTACTCTGCAAAACTGTATTTCCTTATGAAGTGGTATTCTTACATATCCTTTCGAGAGAAAACTGTCCTGTGCCTTCTCTTTTGAGGCTACACACTTAGACATACACGCAACATGAAAGCTTTTCGACTTACAACGTGTTGTTTAGGAAAAACAAGATAATTTCGCACGATGCGGGATTTCCTTAAAACGTGATTTTCTGAAAAATTTTGACGAAAGAAAATTCTCCTTTTGGTTCTCTTTAGATGCTACATGTTAAGACGTACACGCCACAACAATTCTTTTCGAGATACAACGTGTAGTTTTGGAGATACAAGCTAATTTTGTACGATGCGTTATTTCTTCTCGTAAAGAGTTTCCAATGCGTACGTATATGTCTTTACTCTGCAAAACTGTATTTCCTTATGAAGTGGTATTCTTACATATCCTTTCGAGAGAAAACTGTCCTGTGCCTTCTCTTTTGAGGCTACACACTTAGACATACACGCAACATGAAAGCTTTTCGACTTACAACGTGTTGTTTAGGAAAAAGAAGATAATTTCGCACGATGCGGGATTTTCTTAAAACGTGATTTTCTGAAAAATTTTGACGAAAGAAAATTCTCCTTTTGGTTCTCTTTAGATGCTACATGTTAAGACGTACACGCCACAACAATTCTTTTCGAGATACAACGTGTAGTTTTGGAGATACAAGCTAATTTTGTACTATGCGTTATTTCTTCTCATAAAGAGTTTCCAATGCGTACGTATATGTCTTTACTCTGCAAAACTCTATTTCCTTATGAAGTGGTATTCTTACATATCCTTTCGAGAGAAAACTGTCCTGTGCCTTCTCTTTTGAGGCTACACACTTAGACATACACGCAACATGAAAGCTTTTCGACTTACAACGTGTTGTTTAGGAAAAACAAGATAATTTCGCACGATGCGGGATTTCCTTAAAACGTGATTTTCTGAAAAATTTTGACGAAAGAAAATTCTCCTTTTGGTTCTCTTTAGATGCTACATGTTAAGACGTACACGCCACAACCATTCTTTTCGAGATACAACGTGTAGTTTTGGAGATACAAGCTAATTTTGTACGATGCGTTATTTCTTCTCGTAAAGAGTTTCCAATGCGTACGTATATGTCTTTACTCTGCAAAACTGTATTTCCTTATGAAGTGGTATTCTTACATATCCTTTCGAGAGAAAACTGTCCTGTGCCTTCTCTTTTGAGGCTACACACTTAGACATACACGCAACATGAAAGCTTTTCGACTTACAACGTGTTGTTTAGGAAAAACAAGATAATTTCGCACGATGCGGGATTTCCTTAAAACGTGATTTTCTGAAAAATTTTGACGAAAGAAAATTCTCCTTTTGGTTCTCTTTAGATGCTACATGTTAAGACGTACACGCCACAACAATTCTTTTCGAGATACAACGTGTAGTTTTGGAGATACAAGCTAATTTTGTACGATGCGTTATTTCTTCTCGTAAAGAGTTTCCAATGCGTACGTATATGTCTTTACTCTGCAAAACTGTATTTCCTTATGAAGTGGTATTCTTACATATCCTTTCGAGAGAAAACTGTCCTGTGCCTTCTCTTTTGAGGCTACACACTTAGACATACACGCAACATGAAAGCTTTTCGACTTACAACGTGTTGTTTAGGAAAAGCAAGATAATTTCGCACGATGCGGGATTTCCTTAAAACGTGATTTTCTGAAAAATTTTGACGAAAGAAAATTCTCCTTTTGGTTCTCTTTAGATGCTACATGTTAAGACGTACACGCCACAACAATTCTTTTCGAGATACAACGTGTAGTTTTGGAGATACAAGCTAATTTTGTACGATGCGTTATTTCTTCTCGTAAAGAGTTTCCAATGCGTACGTATATGTCTTTACTCTGCAAAACTGTATTTCCTTATGAAGTGGTATTCTTACATATCCTTTCGAGAGAAAACTGTCCTGTGCCTTCTCTTTTGAGGCTACACACTTAGACATACACGCAACATGAAAGCTTTTCGACTTACAACGTGTTGTTTAGGAAAAACAAGATAATTTCGCACGATGCGGGATTTCCTTAAAACGTGATTTTCTGAAAAATTTTGACGAAAGAAAATTCTCCTTTTGGTTCTCTTTAGATGCTACATGTTAAGACGTACACGCCACAACAATTCTTTTCGAGATACAACGTGTAGTTTTGGAGATACAAGCTAATTTTGTACGATGCGTTATTTCTTCTCGTAAAGAGTTTCCAATGCGTACGTATATGTCTTTACTCTGCAAAACTGTATTTCCTTATGAAGTGGTATTCTTACATATCCTTTCGAGAGAAAACTGTCCTGTGCCTTCTCTTTTGAGGCTACACACTTAGACATACACGCAACATGAAAGCTTTTCGACTTACAACGTGTTGTTTAGGAAAAAGAAGATAATTTCGCACGATGCGGGATTTTCTTAAAACGTGATTTTCTGAAAAATTTTGACGAAAGAAAATTCTCCTTTTGGTTCTCTTTAGATGCTACATGTTAAGACGTACACGCCACAACAATTCTTTTCGAGATACAACGTGTAGTTTTGGAGATACAAGCTAATTTTGTACTATGCGTTATTTCTTCTCATAAAGAGTTTCCAATGCGTACGTATATGTCTTTACTCTGCAAAACTCTATTTCCTTATGAAGTGGTATTCTTACATATCCTTTCGAGAGAAAACTGTCCTGTGCCTTCTCTTTTGAGGCTACACACTTAGACATACACGCAACATGAAAGCTTTTCGACTTACAACGTGTTGTTTAGGAAAAAGATGATAATTTCGCACGATGCGGGATTTTCTTAAAACGTGATTTTCTGATAAATTTTGACGAAAGAAAATTCTCCTTTTGGTTCTCTTTAGATGCTACATGTTAAGACGTACACGCCACAACAATTCTTTTCGAGATACAACGTGTAGTTTTGGAGATACAAGCTAATTTTGTACTATGTGTTATTTCTTCTCGTAAAGAGTTTCCAATGCGTACGTATATGTCTTTACTCTGCAAAACTCTATTTCCTTATGAAGTGGTATTCTTACATATCCTTTCGAGAGAAAACTGTCCTGTGCCTTCTCTTTTGAGGCTACACACTTAGACATACACGCAACATGAAAGCTTTTCGACTTACAACGTGTTGTTTAGGAAAAACAAGATAATTTCGCACGATGCGGGATTTCCTTAAAACGTGATTTTCTGAAAAATTTTGACGAAAGAAAATTCTCCTTTTGGTTCTCTTTAGATGCTACATGTTAAGACGTACACGCCACAACAATTCTTTTCGAGATACAACGTGTAGTTTTGGAGATACAAGCTAATTTTGTACGATGCGTTATTTCTTCTCGTAAAGAGTTTCCAATGCGTACGTATATGTCTTTACTCTGCAAAACTGTATTTCCTTATGAAGTGGTATTCTTACATATCCTTTCGAGAGAAAACTGTCCTGTGCCTTCTCTTTTGAGGCTACACACTTAGACATACACGCAACATGAAAGCTTTTCGACTTACAACGTGTTGTTTAGGAAAAACAAGATAATTTCGCACGATGCGGGATTTCCTTAAAACGTGATTTTCTGAAAAATTTTGACGAAAGAAAATTCTCCTTTTGGTTCTCTTTAGATGCTACATGTTAAGACGTACACGCCACAACAATTCTTTTCGAGATACAACGTGTAGTTTTGGAGATACAAGCTAATTTTGTACGATGCGTTATTTCTTCTCGTAAAGAGTTTCCAATGCGTACGTATATGTCTTTACTCTGCAAAACTGTATTTCCTTATGAAGTGGTATTCTTACATATCCTTTCGAGAGAAAACTGTCCTGTGCCTTCTCTTTTGAGGCTACACACTTAGACATACACGCAACATGAAAGCTTTTCGACTTACAACGTGTTGTTTAGGAAAAACAAGATAATTTCGCACGATGCGGGATTTCCTTAAAACGTGATTTTCTGAAAAATTTTGACGAAAGAAAATTCTCCTTTTGGTTCTCTTTAGATGCTACATGTTAAGACGTACACGCCACAACAATTCTTTTCGAGATACAACGTGTAGTTTTGGAGATACAAGCTAATTTTGTACTATGCGTTATTTCTTCTCGTAAAGAGTTTCCAATGCGTACGTATATGTCTTTACTCTGCAAAACTGTATTTCCTTATGAAGTGGTATTCTTACATATCCTTTCGAGAGAAAACTGTCCTGTGCCTTCTCTTTTGAGGCTACACACTTAGACATACACGCAACATGAAAGCTTTTCGACTTACAACGTGTTGTTTAGGAAAAAGAAGATAATTTCGCACGATGCGGGATTTTCTTAAAACGTGATTTTCTGAAAAATTTTGACGAAAGAAAATTCTCCTTTTGGTTCTCTTTAGATGCTACATGTTAAGACGTACACGCCACAACAATTCTTTTCGAGATACAACGTGTAGTTTTGGAGATACAAGCTAATTTTGTACTATGCGTTATTTCTTCTCGTAAAGAGTTTCCAATGCGTACGTATATGTCTTTACTCTGCAAAACTCTATTTCCTTATGAAGTGGTATTCTTACATATCCTTTCGAGAGAAAACTGTCCTGTGCCTTCTCTTTTGAGGCTACACACTTAGACATACACGCAACATGAAAGCTTTTCGACTTACAACGTGCTGTTTAGGAAAAAGATGATAATTTCGCACGATGCGGGATTTTCTTAAAACGTGATTTTCTGAAAAATTTTGACGAAAGAAAATTCTCCTTTTGGTTCTCTTTAGATGCTACATGTTAAGACGTACACGCCACAACAATTCTTTCGAGATACAACGTGTAGTTTTGGAGATACAAGCTAATTTTGTACTATGTGTTATTTCTTCTCGTAAAGAGTTTCCAATGCGTACGTATATGTCTTTACTCTGCAAAACTCTATTTCCTTATGAAGTGGTATTCTTACATATCCTTTCGAGAGAAAACTGTCCTGTGCCTTCTCTTTTGAGGCTACACACTTAGACATACACGCAACATGAAAGCTTTTCGACTTACAACGTGTTGTTTAGGAAAAACAAGATAATTTCGCACGATGCGGGATTTCCTTAAAACGTGATTTTCTGAAAAATTTTGACGAAAGAAAATTCTCCTTTTGATTCTCTATAGATGCTACATGTTAAGACGTACACGCCACAACAATTCTTTTCGAGATACAACGTGTAGTTTTGGAGATACAAGCTAATTTTGTACGATGCGTTATTTCTTCTCGTAAAGAGTTTCCAATGCGTACGTATATGTCTTTACTCTGCAAAACTGTATTTCCTTATGAAGTGGTATTCTTACATATCCTTTCGAGAGAAAACTGTCCTGTGCCTTCTCTTTTGAGGCTACACACTTAGACATACACGCAACATGAAAGCTTTTCGACTTACAACGTGTTGTTTAGGAAAAACAAGATAATTTCGCACGATGCGGGATTTCCTTAAAACGTGATTTTCTGAAAAATTTTGACGAAAGAAAATTCTCCTTTTGGTTCTCTTTAGATGCTACATGTTAAGACGTACACGCCACAACAATTCTTTTCGAGATACAACGTGTAGTTTTGGAGATACAAGCTAATTTTGTACGATGCGTTATTTCTTCTCGTAAAGAGTTTCCAATGCGTACGTATATGTCTTTACTCTGCAAAACTGTATTTCCTTATGAAGTGGTATTCTTACATATCCTTTCGAGAGAAAACTGTCCTGTGCCTTCTCTTTTGAGGCTACACACTTAGACATACACGCAACATGAAAGCTTTTCGACTTACAACGTGTTGTTTAGGAAAAACAAGATAATTTCGCACGATGCGGGATTTCCTTAAAACGTGATTTTCTGAAAAATTTTGACGAAAGAAAATTCTCCTTTTGGTTCTCTTTAGATGCTACATGTTAAGACGTACACGCCACAACAATTCTTTTCGAGATACAACGTGTAGTTTTGGAGATACAAGCTAATTTTGTACTATGCGTTATTTCTTCTCGTAAAGAGTTTCCAATGCGTACGTATATGTCTTTACTCTGCAAAACTGTATTTCCTTATGAAGTGGTATTCTTACATATCCTTTCGAGAGAAAACTGTCCTGTGCCTTCTCTTTTGAGGCTACACACTTAGACATACACGCAACATGAAAGCTTTTCGACTTACAACGTGTTGTTTAGGAAAAACAAGATAATTTCGCACGATGCGGGATTTTCTTAAAACGTGATTTTCTGAAAAATTTTGACGAAAGAAAATTCTCCTTTTGGTTCTCTTTAGATGCTACATGTTAAGACGTACACGCCACAACAATTCTTTTCGAGATACAACGTGTAGTTTTGGAGATACAAGCTAATTTTGTACTATGCGTTATTTCTTCTCGTAAAGAGTTTCCAATGCGTACGTATATGTCTTTACTCTGCAAAACTCTATTTCCTTATGAAGTGGTATTCTTACATATCCTTTCGAGAGAAAACTGTCCTGTGCCTTCTCTTTTGAGGCTACACACTTAGACATACACGCAACATGAAAGCTTTTCGACTTACAACGTGTTGTTTAGGAAAAAGATGATAATTTCGCACGATGCGGGATTTTCTTAAAACGTGATTTTCTGAAAAATTTTGACGAAAGAAAATTCTCCTTTTGGTTCTCTTTAGATGCTACATGTTAAGACGTACACGCCACAACAATTCTTTTCGAGATACAACGTGTAGTTTTGGAGATACAAGCTAATTTTGTACTATGTGTTATTTCTTCTCGTAAAGAGTTTCCAATGCGTACGTATATGTCTTTACTCTGCAAAACTCTATTTCCTTATGAAGTGGTATTCTTACATATCCTTTCGAGAGAAAACTGTCCTGTGCCTTCTCTTTTGAGGCTACACACTTAGACATACACGCAACATGAAAGCTTTTCGACTTACAACGTGTTGTTTAGGAAAAACAAGATAATTTCGCACGATGCGGGATTTCCTTAAAACGTGATTTTCTGAAAAATTTTGACGAAAGAAAATTCTCCTTTTGATTCTCTTTAGATGCTACATGTTAAGACGTACACGCCACAACAATTCTTTTCGAGATACAACGTGTAGTTTTGGAGATACAAGCTAATTTTGTACGATGCGTTATTTCTTCTCGTAAAGAGTTTCCAATGCGTACGTATATGTCTTTACTCTGCAAAACTGTATTTCCTTATGAAGTGGTATTCTTACATATCCTTTCGAGAGAAAACTGTCCTGTGCCTTCTCTTTTGAGGCTACACACTTAGACATACACGCAACATGAAAGCTTTTCGACTTACAACGTGTTGTTTAGGAAAAACAAGATAATTTCGCACGATGCGGGATTTCCTTAAAACGTGATTTTCTGAAAAATTTTGACGAAAGAAAATTCTCCTTTTGGTTCTCTTTAGATGCTACATGTTAAGACGTACACGCCACAACAATTCTTTTCGAGATACAACGTGTAGTTTTGGAGATACAAGCTAATTTTGTACGATGCGTTATTTCTTCTCGTAAAGAGTTTCCAATGCGTACGTATATGTCTTTACTCTGCAAAACTGTATTTCCTTATGAAGTGGTATTCTTACATATCCTTTCGAGAGAAAACTGTCCTGTGCCTTCTCTTTTGAGGCTACACACTTAGACATACACGCAACATGAAAGCTTTTCGACTTACAACGTGTTGTTTAGGAAAAACAAGATAATTTCGCACGATGCGGGATTTCCTTAAAACGTGATTTTCTGAAAAATTTTGACGAAAGAAAATTCTCCTTTTGGTTCTCTTTAGATGCTACATGTTAAGACGTACACGCCACAACAATTCTTTTCGAGATACAACGTGTAGTTTTGGAGATACAAGCTAATTTTGTACGATGCGTTATTTCTTCTCGTAAAGAGTTTCCAATGCGTACGTATATGTCTTTACTCTGCAAAACTCTATTTCCTTATGAAGTGGTATTCTTACATATCCTTTCGAGAGAAAACTGTCCTGTGCCTTCTCTTTTGAGGCTACACACTTAGACATACACGCAACATGAAAGCTTTTCGACTTACAACGTGTTGTTTAGGAAAAACAAGATAATTTCGCACGTTGCGGGATTTCCTTAAAACGTGATTTTTTGAAAAATTTTGACGAAAGAAAATTCTCCTTTTGGTTCTCTTTAGATGCTACATGTTAAGACGTACACGCCACAACAATTCTTTTCGAGATACAACGTGTAGTTTTGGAGATACAAGCTAATTTTGTACGATGCGTTATTTCTTCTCGTAAAGAGTTTCCAATGCGTACGTATATGTCTTTACTCTGCAAAACTGTATTTCCTTATGAAGTGGTATTCTTACATATCCTTTCGAGAGAAAACTGTCCTGTGCCTTCTCTTTTGAGGCTACACACTTAGACATACACGCAACATGAAAGCTTTTCGACTTACAACGTGCTGTTTAGGAAAAACAAGATAATTTCGCACGATGCGGGATTTCCTTAAAACGTGATTTTCTGAAAAATTTTGACCAAAGAAAATTCTCCTTTTGGTTCTCTTTAGATGCTACATGTTAAGACGTACACGCCACAACAATTCTTTTCGAGATACAACGTGTAGTTTTGGAGATACAAGCTAATTTTGTACTATGTGTTATTTCTTCTCGTAAAGAGTTTCCAATGCGTACGTATATGTCTTTACTCTGCAAAACTCTATTTCCTTATGAAGTGGTATTCTTACATATCCTTTCGAGAGAAAACTGTCCTGTGCCTTCTCTTTTGAGGCTACACACTTAGACATACACGCAACATGAAAGCTTTTCGACTTACAACGTGTTGTTTAGGAAAAACAAGATAATTTCGCACGATGCGGGATTTCCTTAAAACGTGATTTTCTGAAAAATTTTGACGAAAGAAAATTCTCCTTTTGATTCTCTTTAGATGCTACATGTTAAGACGTACACGCCACAACAATTCTTTTCGAGATACAACGTGTAGTTTTGGAGATACAAGCTAATTTTGTACGATGCGTTATTTCTTCTCGTAAAGAGTTTCCAATGCGTACGTATATGTCTTTACTCTGCAAAACTGTATTTCCTTATGAAGTGGTATTCTTACATATCCTTTCGAGAGAAAACTGTCCTGTGCCTTCTCTTTTGAGGCTACACACTTAGACATACACGCAACATGAAAGCTTTTCGACTTACAACGTGCTGTTTAGGAAAAACAAGATAATTTCGCACGATGCGGTATTTCCTTAAAACGTGATTTTCTGAAAAATTTTGACGAAAGAAAATTCTCCTTTTGGTTCTCTTTAGATGCTACATGTTAAGACGTACACGCCACAACAATTCTTTTCGAGATACAACGTGTAGTTTTGGAGATACAAGCTAATTTTGTACGATGCGTTATTTCTTCTCGTAAAGAGTTTCCAATGCGTACGTATATGTCTTTACTCTGCAAAACTGTATTTCCTTATTAAGTGGTATTCTTACATATCCTTTCGAGAGAAAACTGTCCTGTGCCTTCTCTTTTGAGGCTACACACTTAGACATACACGCAACATGAAAGCTTTTCGACTTACAACGTGTTGTTTAGGAAAAACAAGATAATTTCGCACGGTGCGGGATTTCCATAAAACGTGATTTTCTGAAAAATTTTGACGAAAGAAAATTCTCCTTTTGGTTCTCTTTAGATGCTACATGTTAAGACGTACACGCCACAACAATTCTTTTCGAGATACAACGTGTAGTTTTGGAGATACAAGCTAATTTTGTACGATGCGTTATTTCTTCTCGTAAAGAGTTTCCAATGCGTTCGTATATGTCTTTACTCTGCAAAACTGTATTTCCTTATGAAGTGGTATTCTTACATATCCTTTCGAGAGAAAACTGTCCTGTGCCTTCTCTTTTGAGGCTACACACTTAGACATACACGCAACATGAAAGCTTTTCGACTTACAACGTGTTGTTTAGGAAAAACAAGATAATTTCGCACGATGCGGGATTTCCTTAAAACGTGATTTTCTGAAAAATTTTGACGAAAGAAAATTCTCCTTTTGGTTCTCTTTAGATGCTACATGTTAAGACGTACACGCCACAACAATTCTTTTCGAGATACAACGTGTAGTTTTGGAGATACAAGCTAATTTTGTACTATGCGTTATTTCTTCTCGTAAAGAGTTTCCAATGCGTACGTATATGTCTTTACTCTGCAAAACTGTATTTCCTTATGAAGTGGTATTCTTACATATCCTTTCGAGAGAAAACTGTCCTGTGCCTTCTCTTTTGAGGCTACACACTTAGACATACACGCAACATGAAAGCTTTTCGACTTACAACGTGTTGTTTAGGAAAAACAAGATAATTTCGCACGATGCGGGATTTCCTTAAAACGTGATTTTCTGAAAAATTTTGACGAAAGAAAATTCTCCTTTTGGTTCTCTTTAGATGCTACATGTTAAGACGTACACGCCACAACAATTCTTTTCGAGATACAACGTGTAGTTTTGGAGATACAAGCTAATTTTGTACGATGCGTTATTTCTTCTCGTAAAGAGTTTCCAATGCGTACGTATATGTCTTTACTCTGCAAAACTGTATTTCCTTATGAAGTGGTATTCTTACATATCCTTTCGAGAGAAAACTGTCCTGTGCCTTCTCTTTTGAGGCTACACACTTAGACATACACGCAACATGAAAGCTTTTCGACTTACAACGTGTTGTTTAGGAAAAACAAGATAATTTCGCACGATGCGGGATTTCCTTAAAACGTGATTTTCTGAAAAATTTTGACGAAAGAAAATTCTCCTTTTGGTTCTCTTTAGATGCTACATGTTAAGACGTACACGCCACAACAATTCTTTTCGAGATACAACGTGTAGTTTTGGAGATACAAGCTAATTTTGTACTATGCGTTATTTCTTCTCGTAAAGAGTTTCCAATGCGTACGTATATGTCTTTACTCTGCAAAACTGTATTTCCTTATGAAGTGGTATTCTTACATATCCTTTCGAGAGAAAACTGTCCTGTGCCTTCTCTTTTGAGGCTACACACTTAGACATACACGCAACATGAAAGCTTTTCGACTTACAACGTGTTGTTTAGGAAAAACAAGATAATTTCGCACGATGCGGGATTTCCTTAAAACGTGATTTTCTGAAAAATTTTGACGAAAGAAAATTCTCCTTTTGGTTCTCTTTAGATGCTACATGTTAAGACGTACACGCCACAACAATTCTTTTCGAGATACAACGTGTAGTTTTGGAGATACAAGCTAATTTTGTACTATGCGTTATTTCTTCTCGTAAAGAGTTTCCAATGCGTACGTATATGTCTTTACTCTGCAAAACTGTATTTCCTTATGAAGTGGTATTCTTACATATCCTTTCGAGAGAAAACTGTCCTGTGCCTTCTCTTTTGAGGCTACACACTTAGACATACACGCAACATGAAAGCTTTTCGACTTACAACGTGTTGTTTAGGAAAAAGAAGATAATTTCGCACGATGCGGGATTTTCTTAAAACGTGATTTTCTGAAAAATTTTGACGAAAGAAAATTCTCCTTTTGGTTCTCTTTAGATGCTACATGTTAAGACGTACACGCCACAACAATTCTTTTCGAGATACAACGTGTAGTTTTGGAGATACAAGCTAATTTTGTACTATGCGTTATTTCTTCTCGTAAAGAGTTTCCAATGCGTACGTATATGTCTTTACTCTGCAAAACTCTATTTCCTTATGAAGTGGTATTCTTACATATCCTTTCGAGAGAAAACTGTCCTGTGCCTTCTCTTTTGAGGCTACACACTTAGACATACACGCAACATGAAAGCTTTTCGACTTACAACGTGTTGTTTAGGAAAAAGATGATAATTTCGCACGATGCGGGATTTTCTTAAAACGTGATTTTCTGAAAAATTTTGACGAAAGAAAATTCTCCTTTTGGTTCTCTTTAGATGCTACATGTTAAGACGTACACGCCACAACAATTCTTTTCGAGATACAACGTGTAGTTTTGGAGATACAAGCTAATTTTGTACTATGTGTTATTTCTTCTCGTAAAGAGTTTCCAATGCGTACGTATATGTCTTTACTCTGCAAAACTCTATTTCCTTATGAAGTGGTATTCTTACATATCCTTTCGAGAGAAAACTGTCCTGTGCCTTCTCTTTTGAGGCTACACACTTAGACATACACGCAACATGAAAGCTTTTCGACTTACAACGTGTTGTTTAGGAAAAACAAGATAATTTCGCACGATGCGGGATTTCCTTAAAACGTGATTTTCTGAAAAATTTTGACGAAAGAAAATTCTCCTTTTGATTCTCTTTAGATGCTACATGTTAAGACGTACACGCCACAACAATTCTTTTCGAGATACAACGTGTAGTTTTGGAGATACAAGCTAATTTTGTACGATGCGTTATTTCTTCTCGTAAAGAGTTTCCAATGCGTACGTATATGTCTTTACTCTGCAAAACTGTATTTCCTTATGAAGTGGTATTCTTACATATCCTTTCGAGAGAAAACTGTCCTGTGCCTTCTCTTTTGAGGCTACACACTTAGACATACACGCAACATGAAAGCTTTTCGACTTACAACGTGTTGTTTAGGAAAAACAAGATAATTTCGCACGATGCGGGATTTCCTTAAAACGTGATTTTCTGAAAAATTTTGACGAAAGAAAATTCTCCTTTTGGTTCTCTTTAGATGCTACATGTTAAGACGTACACGCCACAACAATTCTTTTCGAGATACAACGTGTAGTTTTGGAGATACAAGCTAATTTTGTACGATGCGTTATTTCTTCTCGTAAAGAGTTTCCAATGCGTACGTATATGTCTTTACTCTGCAAAACTGTATTTCCTTATGAAGTGGTATTCTTACATATCCTTTCGAGAGAAAACTGTCCTGTGCCTTCTCTTTTGAGGCTACACACTTAGACATACACGCAACATGAAAGCTTTTCGACTTACAACGTGTTGTTTAGGAAAAACAAGATAATTTCGCACGATGCGGGATTTCCTTAAAACGTGATTTTCTGAAAAATTTTGACGAAAGAAAATTCTCCTTTTGATTCTCTTTAGATGCTACATGTTAAGACGTACACGCCACAACAATTCTTTTCGAGATACAACGTGTAGTTTTGGAGATACAAGCTAATTTTGTACGATGCGTTATTTCTTCTCGTAAAGAGTTTCCAATGCGTACGTATATGTCTTTACTCTGCAAAACTGTATTTCCTTATGAAGTGGTATTCTTACATATCCTTTCGAGAGAAAACTGTCCTGTGCCTTCTCTTTTGAGGCTACACACTTAGACATACACGCAACATGAAAGCTTTTCGACTTACAACGTGTTGTTTAGGAAAAACAAGATAATTTCGCACGATGCGGGATTTCCTTAAAACGTGATTTTCTGAAAAATTTTGACGAAAGAAAATTCTCCTTTTGGTTCTCTTTAGATGCTACATGTTAAGACGTACACGCCACAACAATTCTTTTCGAGATACAACGTGTAGTTTTGGAGATACAAGCTAATTTTGTACGATGCGTTATTTCTTCTCGTAAAGAGTTTCCAATGCGTACGTATATGTCTTTACTCTGCAAAACTGTATTTCCTTATGAAGTGGTATTCTTACATATCCTTTCGAGAGAAAACTGTCCTGTGCCTTCTCTTTTGAGGCTACACACTTAGACATACACGCAACATGAAAGCTTTTCGACTTACAACGTGTTGTTTAGGAAAAAGAAGATAATTTCGCACGATGCGGGATTTTCTTAAAACGTGATTTTCTGAAAAATTTTGACGAAAGAAAATTCTCCTTTTGGTTCTCTTTAGATGCTACATGTTAAGACGTACACGCCACAACAATTCTTTTCGAGATACAACGTGTAGTTTTGGAGATACAAGCTAATTTTGTACTATGTGTTATTTCTTCTCGTAAAGAGTTTCCAATGCGTACGTATATGTCTTTACTCTGCAAAACTCTATTTCCTTATGAAGTGGTATTCTTACATATCCTTTCGAGAGAAAACTGTCCTGTGCCTTCTCTTTTGAGGCTACACACTTAGACATACACGCAACATGAAAGCTTTTCGACTTACAACGTGTTGTTTAGGAAAAACAAGATAATTTCGCACGATGCGGGATTTCCTTAAAACGTGATTTTCTGAAAAATTTTGACGAAAGAAAATTCTCCTTTTGATTCTCTTTAGATGCTACATGTTAAGACGTACACGCCACAACAATTCTTTTCGAGATACAACGTGTAGTTTTGGAGATACAAGCTAATTTTGTACGATGCGTTATTTCTTCTCGTAAAGAGTTTCCAATGCGTACGTATATGTCTTTACTCTGCAAAACTGTATTTCCTTATGAAGTGGTATTCTTACATATCCTTTCGAGAGAAAACTGTCCTGTGCCTTCTCTTTTGAGGCTACACACTTAGACATACACGCAACATGAAAGCTTTTCGACTTACAACGTGCTGTTTAGGAAAAACAAGATAATTTCGCACGATGCGGTATTTCCTTAAAACGTGATTTTCTGAAAAATTTTGACGAAAGAAAATTCTCCTTTTGGTTCTCTTTAGATGCTACATGTTAAGACGTACACGCCACAACAATTCTTTTCGAGATACAACGTGTAGTTTTGGAGATACAAGCTAATTTTGTACGATGCGTTATTTCTTCTCGTAAAGAGTTTCCAATGCGTACGTATATGTCTTTACTCTGCAAAACTGTATTTCCTTATTAAGTGGTATTCTTACATATCCTTTCGAGAGAAAACTGTCCTGTGCCTTCTCTTTTGAGGCTACACACTTAGACATACACGCAACATGAAAGCTTTTCGACTTACAACGTGTTGTTTAGGAAAAACAAGATAATTTCGCACGGTGCGGGATTTCCATAAAACGTGATTTTCTGAAAAATTTTGACGAAAGAAAATTCTCCTTTTGGTTCTCTTTAGATGCTACATGTTAAGACGTACACGCCACAACAATTCTTTTCGAGATACAACGTGTAGTTTTGGAGATACAAGCTAATTTTGTACGATGCGTTATTTCTTCTCGTAAAGAGTTTCCAATGCGTTCGTATATGTCTTTACTCTGCAAAACTGTATTTCCTTATGAAGTGGTATTCTTACATATCCTTTCGAGAGAAAACTGTCCTGTGCCTTCTCTTTTGAGGCTACACACTTAGACATACACGCAACATGAAAGCTTTTCGACTTACAACGTGTTGTTTAGGAAAAACAAGATAATTTCGCACGATGCGGGATTTCCTTAAAACGTGATTTTCTGAAAAATTTTGACGAAAGAAAATTCTCCTTTTGGTTCTCTTTAGATGCTACATGTTAAGACGTACACGCCACAACAATTCTTTTCGAGATACAACGTGTAGTTTTGGAGATACAAGCTAATTTTGTACTATGCGTTATTTCTTCTCGTAAAGAGTTTCCAATGCGTACGTATATGTCTTTACTCTGCAAAACTGTATTTCCTTATGAAGTGGTATTCTTACATATCCTTTCGAGAGAAAACTGTCCTGTGCCTTCTCTTTTGAGGCTACACACTTAGACATACACGCAACATGAAAGCTTTTCGACTTACAACGTGTTGTTTAGGAAAAACAAGATAATTTCGCACGATGCGGGATTTCCTTAAAACGTGATTTTCTGAAAAATTTTGACGAAAGAAAATTCTCCTTTTGGTTCTCTTTAGATGCTACATGTTAAGACGTACACGCCACAACAATTCTTTTCGAGATACAACGTGTAGTTTTGGAGATACAAGCTAATTTTGTACGATGCGTTATTTCTTCTCGTAAAGAGTTTCCAATGCGTACGTATATGTCTTTACTCTGCAAAACTGTATTTCCTTATGAAGTGGTATTCTTACATATCCTTTCGAGAGAAAACTGTCCTGTGCCTTCTCTTTTGAGGCTACACACTTAGACATACACGCAACATGAAAGCTTTTCGACTTACAACGTGTTGTTTAGGAAAAACAAGATAATTTCGCACGATGCGGGATTTCCTTAAAACGTGATTTTCTGAAAAATTTTGACGAAAGAAAATTCTCCTTTTGGTTCTCTTTAGATGCTACATGTTAAGACGTACACGCCACAACAATTCTTTTCGAGATACAACGTGTAGTTTTGGAGATACAAGCTAATTTTGTACTATGCGTTATTTCTTCTCGTAAAGAGTTTCCAATGCGTACGTATATGTCTTTACTCTGCAAAACTGTATTTCCTTATGAAGTGGTATTCTTACATATCCTTTCGAGAGAAAACTGTCCTGTGCCTTCTCTTTTGAGGCTACACACTTAGACATACACGCAACATGAAAGCTTTTCGACTTACAACGTGTTGTTTAGGAAAAACAAGATAATTTCGCACGATGCGGGATTTCCTTAAAACGTGATTTTCTGAAAAATTTTGACGAAAGAAAATTCTCCTTTTGGTTCTCTTTAGATGCTACATGTTAAGACGTACACGCCACAACAATTCTTTTCGAGATACAACGTGTAGTTTTGGAGATACAAGCTAATTTTGTACTATGCGTTATTTCTTCTCGTAAAGAGTTTCCAATGCGTACGTATATGTCTTTACTCTGCAAAACTGTATTTCCTTATGAAGTGGTATTCTTACATATCCTTTCGAGAGAAAACTGTCCTGTGCCTTCTCTTTTGAGGCTACACACTTAGACATACACGCAACATGAAAGCTTTTCGACTTACAACGTGTTGTTTAGGAAAAAGAAGATAATTTCGCACGATGCGGGATTTTCTTAAAACGTGATTTTCTGAAAAATTTTGACGAAAGAAAATTCTCCTTTTGGTTCTCTTTAGATGCTACATGTTAAGACGTACACGCCACAACAATTCTTTTCGAGATACAACGTGTAGTTTTGGAGATACAAGCTAATTTTGTACTATGCGTTATTTCTTCTCGTAAAGAGTTTCCAATGCGTACGTATATGTCTTTACTCTGCAAAACTCTATTTCCTTATGAAGTGGTATTCTTACATATCCTTTCGAGAGAAAACTGTCCTGTGCCTTCTCTTTTGAGGCTACACACTTAGACATACACGCAACATGAAAGCTTTTCGACTTACAACGTGTTGTTTAGGAAAAAGATGATAATTTCGCACGATGCGGGATTTTCTTAAAACGTGATTTTCTGAAAAATTTTGACGAAAGAAAATTCTCCTTTTGGTTCTCTTTAGATGCTACATGTTAAGACGTACACGCCACAACAATTCTTTTCGAGATACAACGTGTAGTTTTGGAGATACAAGCTAATTTTGTACTATGTGTTATTTCTTCTCGTAAAGAGTTTCCAATGCGTACGTATATGTCTTTACTCTGCAAAACTCTATTTCCTTATGAAGTGGTATTCTTACATATCCTTTCGAGAGAAAACTGTCCTGTGCCTTCTCTTTTGAGGCTACACACTTAGACATACACGCAACATGAAAGCTTTTCGACTTACAACGTGTTGTTTAGGAAAAACAAGATAATTTCGCACGATGCGGGATTTCCTTAAAACGTGATTTTCTGAAAAATTTTGACGAAAGAAAATTCTCCTTTTGATTCTCTTTAGATGCTACATGTTAAGACGTACACGCCACAACAATTCTTTTCGAGATACAACGTGTAGTTTTGGAGATACAAGCTAATTTTGTACGATGCGTTATTTCTTCTCGTAAAGAGTTTCCAATGCGTACGTATATGTCTTTACTCTGCAAAACTGTATTTCCTTATGAAGTGGTATTCTTACATATCCTTTCGAGAGAAAACTGTCCTGTGCCTTCTCTTTTGAGGCTACACACTTAGACATACACGCAACATGAAAGCTTTTCGACTTACAACGTGTTGTTTAGGAAAAACAAGATAATTTCGCACGATGCGGGATTTCCTTAAAACGTGATTTTCTGAAAAATTTTGACGAAAGAAAATTCTCCTTTTGGTTCTCTTTAGATGCTACATGTTAAGACGTACACGCCACAACAATTCTTTTCGAGATACAACGTGTAGTTTTGGAGATACAAGCTAATTTTGTACGATGCGTTATTTCTTCTCGTAAAGAGTTTCCAATGCGTACGTATATGTCTTTACTCTGCAAAACTGTATT
Organism: Apodemus sylvaticus; assembly: GCF_947179515.1. Lineage (NCBI taxonomy): Eukaryota > Metazoa > Chordata > Mammalia > Rodentia > Muridae > Apodemus > Apodemus sylvaticus. The sequence goes on from NW_026263141.1 coordinate 153,355, forward strand.
TCCTTATGAAGTGGTATTCTTACATATCCTTTCGAGAGAAAACTGTCCTGTGCCTTCTCTTTTGAGGCTACACACTTAGACATACACGCAACATGAAAGCTTTTCGACTTACAACGTGTTGTTTAGGAAAAACAAGATAATTTCGCACGATGCGGGATTTCCTTAAAACGTGATTTTCTGAAAAATTTTGACGAAAGAAAATTCTCCTTTTGATTCTCTTTAGATGCTACATGTTAAGACGTACACGCCACAACAATTCTTTTCGAGATACAACGTGTAGTTTTGGAGATACAAGCTAATTTTGTACGATGCGTTATTTCTTCTCGTAAAGAGTTTCCAATGCGTACGTATATGTCTTTACTCTGCAAAACTGTATTTCCTTATGAAGTGGTATTCTTACATATCCTTTCGAGAGAAAACTGTCCTGTGCCTTCTCTTTTGAGGCTACACACTTAGACATACACGCAACATGAAAGCTTTTCGACTTACAACGTGTTGTTTAGGAAAAACAAGATAATTTCGCACGATGCGGGATTTCCTTAAAACGTGATTTTCTGAAAAATTTTGACGAAAGAAAATTCTCCTTTTGGTTCTCTTTAGATGCTACATGTTAAGACGTACACGCCACAACAATTCTTTTCGAGATACAACGTGTAGTTTTGGAGATACAAGCTAATTTTGTACGATGCGTTATTTCTTCTCGTAAAGAGTTTCCAATGCGTACGTATATGTCTTTACTCTGCAAAACTGTATTTCCTTATGAAGTGGTATTCTTACATATCCTTTCGAGAGAAAACTGTCCTGTGCCTTCTCTTTTGAGGCTACACACTTAGACATACACGCAACATGAAAGCTTTTCGACTTACAACGTGTTGTTTAGGAAAAACAAGATAATTTCGCACGATGCGGGATTTCCTTAAAACGTGATTTTCTGAAAAATTTTGACGAAAGAAAATTCTCCTTTTGGTTCTCTTTAGATGCTACATGTTAAGACGTACACGCCACAACAATTCTTTTCGAGATACAACGTGTAGTTTTGGAGATACAAGCTAATTTTGTACGATGCGTTATTTCTTCTCGTAAAGAGTTTCCAATGCGTACGTATATGTCTTTACTCTGCAAAACTCTATTTCCTTATGAAGTGGTATTCTTACATATCCTTTCGAGAGAAAACTGTCCTGTGCCTTCTCTTTTGAGGCTACACACTTAGACATACACGCAACATGAAAGCTTTTCGACTTACAACGTGTTGTTTAGGAAAAACAAGATAATTTCGCACGTTGCGGGATTTCCTTAAAACGTGATTTTTTGAAAAATTTTGACGAAAGAAAATTCTCCTTTTGGTTCTCTTTAGATGCTACATGTTAAGACGTACACGCCACAACAATTCTTTTCGAGATACAACGTGTAGTTTTGGAGATACAAGCTAATTTTGTACGATGCGTTATTTCTTCTCGTAAAGAGTTTCCAATGCGTACGTATATGTCTTTACTCTGCAAAACTGTATTTCCTTATGAAGTGGTATTCTTACATATCCTTTCGAGAGAAAACTGTCCTGTGCCTTCTCTTTTGAGGCTACACACTTAGACATACACGCAACATGAAAGCTTTTCGACTTACAACGTGCTGTTTAGGAAAAACAAGATAATTTCGCACGATGCGGGATTTCCTTAAAACGTGATTTTCTGAAAAATTTTGACCAAAGAAAATTCTCCTTTTGGTTCTCTTTAGATGCTACATGTTAAGACGTACACGCCACAACAATTCTTTTCGAGATACAACGTGTAGTTTTGGAGATACAAGCTAATTTTGTACTATGTGTTATTTCTTCTCGTAAAGAGTTTCCAATGCGTACGTATATGTCTTTACTCTGCAAAACTCTATTTCCTTATGAAGTGGTATTCTTACATATCCTTTCGAGAGAAAACTGTCCTGTGCCTTCTCTTTTGAGGCTACACACTTAGACATACACGCAACATGAAAGCTTTTCGACTTACAACGTGTTGTTTAGGAAAAACAAGATAATTTCGCACGATGCGGGATTTCCTTAAAACGTGATTTTCTGAAAAATTTTGACGAAAGAAAATTCTCCTTTTGATTCTCTTTAGATGCTACATGTTAAGACGTACACGCCACAACAATTCTTTTCGAGATACAACGTGTAGTTTTGGAGATACAAGCTAATTTTGTACGATGCGTTATTTCTTCTCGTAAAGAGTTTCCAATGCGTACGTATATGTCTTTACTCTGCAAAACTGTATTTCCTTATGAAGTGGTATTCTTACATATCCTTTCGAGAGAAAACTGTCCTGTGCCTTCTCTTTTGAGGCTACACACTTAGACATACACGCAACATGAAAGCTTTTCGACTTACAACGTGCTGTTTAGGAAAAACAAGATAATTTCGCACGATGCGGTATTTCCTTAAAACGTGATTTTCTGAAAAATTTTGACGAAAGAAAATTCTCCTTTTGGTTCTCTTTAGATGCTACATGTTAAGACGTACACGCCACAACAATTCTTTTCGAGATACAACGTGTAGTTTTGGAGATACAAGCTAATTTTGTACGATGCGTTATTTCTTCTCGTAAAGAGTTTCCAATGCGTACGTATATGTCTTTACTCTGCAAAACTGTATTTCCTTATTAAGTGGTATTCTTACATATCCTTTCGAGAGAAAACTGTCCTGTGCCTTCTCTTTTGAGGCTACACACTTAGACATACACGCAACATGAAAGCTTTTCGACTTACAACGTGTTGTTTAGGAAAAACAAGATAATTTCGCACGGTGCGGGATTTCCATAAAACGTGATTTTCTGAAAAATTTTGACGAAAGAAAATTCTCCTTTTGGTTCTCTTTAGATGCTACATGTTAAGACGTACACGCCACAACAATTCTTTTCGAGATACAACGTGTAGTTTTGGAGATACAAGCTAATTTTGTACGATGCGTTATTTCTTCTCGTAAAGAGTTTCCAATGCGTTCGTATATGTCTTTACTCTGCAAAACTGTATTTCCTTATGAAGTGGTATTCTTACATATCCTTTCGAGAGAAAACTGTCCTGTGCCTTCTCTTTTGAGGCTACACACTTAGACATACACGCAACATGAAAGCTTTTCGACTTACAACGTGTTGTTTAGGAAAAACAAGATAATTTCGCACGATGCGGGATTTCCTTAAAACGTGATTTTCTGAAAAATTTTGACGAAAGAAAATTCTCCTTTTGGTTCTCTTTAGATGCTACATGTTAAGACGTACACGCCACAACAATTCTTTTCGAGATACAACGTGTAGTTTTGGAGATACAAGCTAATTTTGTACTATGCGTTATTTCTTCTCGTAAAGAGTTTCCAATGCGTACGTATATGTCTTTACTCTGCAAAACTGTATTTCCTTATGAAGTGGTATTCTTACATATCCTTTCGAGAGAAAACTGTCCTGTGCCTTCTCTTTTGAGGCTACACACTTAGACATACACGCAACATGAAAGCTTTTCGACTTACAACGTGTTGTTTAGGAAAAACAAGATAATTTCGCACGATGCGGGATTTCCTTAAAACGTGATTTTCTGAAAAATTTTGACGAAAGAAAATTCTCCTTTTGGTTCTCTTTAGATGCTACATGTTAAGACGTACACGCCACAACAATTCTTTTCGAGATACAACGTGTAGTTTTGGAGATACAAGCTAATTTTGTACTATGCGTTATTTCTTCTCGTAAAGAGTTTCCAATGCGTACGTATATGTCTTTACTCTGCAAAACTGTATTTCCTTATGAAGTGGTATTCTTACATATCCTTTCGAGAGAAAACTGTCCTGTGCCTTCTCTTTTGAGGCTACACACTTAGACATACACGCAACATGAAAGCTTTTCGACTTACAACGTGTTGTTTAGGAAAAACAAGATAATTTCGCACGATGCGGGATTTCCTTAAAACGTGATTTTCTGAAAAATTTTGACGAAAGAAAATTCTCCTTTTGGTTCTCTTTAGATGCTACATGTTAAGACGTACACGCCACAACAATTCTTTTCGAGATACAACGTGTAGTTTTGGAGATACAAGCTAATTTTGTACGATGCGTTATTTCTTCTCGTAAAGAGTTTCCAATGCGTACGTATATGTCTTTACTCTGCAAAACTGTATTTCCTTATGAAGTGGTATTCTTACATATCCTTTCGAGAGAAAACTGTCCTGTGCCTTCTCTTTTGAGGCTACACACTTAGACATACACGCAACATGAAAGCTTTTCGACTTACAACGTGTTGTTTAGGAAAAACAAGATAATTTCGCACGGTGCGGGATTTCCATAAAACGTGATTTTCTGAAAAATTTTGACGAAAGAAAATTCTCCTTTTGGTTCTCTTTAGATGCTACATGTTAAGACGTACACGCCACAACAATTCTTTTCGAGATACAACGTGTAGTTTTGGAGATACAAGCTAATTTTGTACGATGCGTTATTTCTTCTCGTAAAGAGTTTCCAATGCGTTCGTATATGTCTTTACTCTGCAAAACTGTATTTCCTTATGAAGTGGTATTCTTACATATCCTTTCGAGAGAAAACTGTCCTGTGCCTTCTCTTTTGAGGCTACACACTTAGACATACACGCAACATGAAAGCTTTTCGACTTACAACGTGTTGTTTAGGAAAAACAAGATAATTTCGCACGATGCGGGATTTCCTTAAAACGTGATTTTCTGAAAAATTTTGACGAAAGAAAATTCTCCTTTTGGTTCTCTTTAGATGCTACATGTTAAGACGTACACGCCACAACAATTCTTTTCGAGATACAACGTGTAGTTTTGGAGATACAAGCTAATTTTGTACTATGCGTTATTTCTTCTCGTAAAGAGTTTCCAATGCGTACGTATATGTCTTTACTCTGCAAAACTGTATTTCCTTATGAAGTGGTATTCTTACATATCCTTTCGAGAGAAAACTGTCCTGTGCCTTCTCTTTTGAGGCTACACACTTAGACATACACGCAACATGAAAGCTTTTCGACTTACAACGTGTTGTTTAGGAAAAACAAGATAATTTCGCACGATGCGGGATTTCCTTAAAACGTGATTTTCTGAAAAATTTTGACGAAAGAAAATTCTCCTTTTGGTTCTCTTTAGATGCTACATGTTAAGACGTACACGCCACAACAATTCTTTTCGAGATACAACGTGTAGTTTTGGAGATACAAGCTAATTTTGTACGATGCGTTATTTCTTCTCGTAAAGAGTTTCCAATGCGTACGTATATGTCTTTACTCTGCAAAACTGTATTTCCTTATGAAGTGGTATTCTTACATATCCTTTCGAGAGAAAACTGTCCTGTGCCTTCTCTTTTGAGGCTACACACTTAGACATACACGCAACATGAAAGCTTTTCGACTTACAACGTGTTGTTTAGGAAAAAGAAGATAATTTCGCACGATGCGGGATTTTCTTAAAACGTGATTTTCTGAAAAATTTTGACGAAAGAAAATTCTCCTTTTGGTTCTCTTTAGATGCTACATGTTAAGACGTACACGCCACAACAATTCTTTTCGAGATACAACGTGTAGTTTTGGAGATACAAGCTAATTTTGTACTATGTGTTATTTCTTCTCGTAAAGAGTTTCCAATGCGTACGTATATGTCTTTACTCTGCAAAACTCTATTTCCTTATGAAGTGGTATTCTTACATATCCTTTCGAGAGAAAACTGTCCTGTGCCTTCTCTTTTGAGGCTACACACTTAGACATACACGCAACATGAAAGCTTTTCGACTTACAACGTGTTGTTTAGGAAAAACAAGATAATTTCGCACGATGCGGGATTTCCTTAAAACGTGATTTTCTGAAAAATTTTGACGAAAGAAAATTCTCCTTTTGATTCTCTTTAGATGCTACATGTTAAGACGTACACGCCACAACAATTCTTTTCGAGATACAACGTGTAGTTTTGGAGATACAAGCTAATTTTGTACGATGCGTTATTTCTTCTCGTAAAGAGTTTCCAATGCGTACGTATATGTCTTTACTCTGCAAAACTGTATTTCCTTATGAAGTGGTATTCTTACATATCCTTTCGAGAGAAAACTGTCCTGTGCCTTCTCTTTTGAGGCTACACACTTAGACATACACGCAACATGAAAGCTTTTCGACTTACAACGTGCTGTTTAGGAAAAACAAGATAATTTCGCACGATGCGGTATTTCCTTAAAACGTGATTTTCTGAAAAATTTTGACGAAAGAAAATTCTCCTTTTGGTTCTCTTTAGATGCTACATGTTAAGACGTACACGCCACAACAATTCTTTTCGAGATACAACGTGTAGTTTTGGAGATACAAGCTAATTTTGTACGATGCGTTATTTCTTCTCGTAAAGAGTTTCCAATGCGTACGTATATGTCTTTACTCTGCAAAACTGTATTTCCTTATTAAGTGGTATTCTTACATATCCTTTCGAGAGAAAACTGTCCTGTGCCTTCTCTTTTGAGGCTACACACTTAGACATACACGCAACATGAAAGCTTTTCGACTTACAACGTGTTGTTTAGGAAAAACAAGATAATTTCGCACGGTGCGGGATTTCCATAAAACGTGATTTTCTGAAAAATTTTGACGAAAGAAAATTCTCCTTTTGGTTCTCTTTAGATGCTACATGTTAAGACGTACACGCCACAACAATTCTTTTCGAGATACAACGTGTAGTTTTGGAGATACAAGCTAATTTTGTACGATGCGTTATTTCTTCTCGTAAAGAGTTTCCAATGCGTTCGTATATGTCTTTACTCTGCAAAACTGTATTTCCTTATGAAGTGGTATTCTTACATATCCTTTCGAGAGAAAACTGTCCTGTGCCTTCTCTTTTGAGGCTACACACTTAGACATACACGCAACATGAAAGCTTTTCGACTTACAACGTGTTGTTTAGGAAAAACAAGATAATTTCGCACGATGCGGGATTTCCTTAAAACGTGATTTTCTGAAAAATTTTGACGAAAGAAAATTCTCCTTTTGGTTCTCTTTAGATGCTACATGTTAAGACGTACACGCCACAACAATTCTTTTCGAGATACAACGTGTAGTTTTGGAGATACAAGCTAATTTTGTACTATGCGTTATTTCTTCTCGTAAAGAGTTTCCAATGCGTACGTATATGTCTTTACTCTGCAAAACTGTATTTCCTTATGAAGTGGTATTCTTACATATCCTTTCGAGAGAAAACTGTCCTGTGCCTTCTCTTTTGAGGCTACACACTTAGACATACACGCAACATGAAAGCTTTTCGACTTACAACGTGTTGTTTAGGAAAAACAAGATAATTTCGCACGATGCGGGATTTCCTTAAAACGTGATTTTCTGAAAAATTTTGACGAAAGAAAATTCTCCTTTTGGTTCTCTTTAGATGCTACATGTTAAGACGTACACGCCACAACAATTCTTTTCGAGATACAACGTGTAGTTTTGGAGATACAAGCTAATTTTGTACGATGCGTTATTTCTTCTCGTAAAGAGTTTCCAATGCGTACGTATATGTCTTTACTCTGCAAAACTGTATTTCCTTATGAAGTGGTATTCTTACATATCCTTTCGAGAGAAAACTGTCCTGTGCCTTCTCTTTTGAGGCTACACACTTAGACATACACGCAACATGAAAGCTTTTCGACTTACAACGTGTTGTTTAGGAAAAACAAGATAATTTCGCACGATGCGGGATTTCCTTAAAACGTGATTTTCTGAAAAATTTTGACGAAAGAAAATTCTCCTTTTGGTTCTCTTTAGATGCTACATGTTAAGACGTACACGCCACAACAATTCTTTTCGAGATACAACGTGTAGTTTTGGAGATACAAGCTAATTTTGTACTATGCGTTATTTCTTCTCGTAAAGAGTTTCCAATGCGTACGTATATGTCTTTACTCTGCAAAACTGTATTTCCTTATGAAGTGGTATTCTTACATATCCTTTCGAGAGAAAACTGTCCTGTGCCTTCTCTTTTGAGGCTACACACTTAGACATACACGCAACATGAAAGCTTTTCGACTTACAACGTGTTGTTTAGGAAAAACAAGATAATTTCGCACGATGCGGGATTTCCTTAAAACGTGATTTTCTGAAAAATTTTGACGAAAGAAAATTCTCCTTTTGGTTCTCTTTAGATGCTACATGTTAAGACGTACACGCCACAACAATTCTTTTCGAGATACAACGTGTAGTTTTGGAGATACAAGCTAATTTTGTACTATGCGTTATTTCTTCTCGTAAAGAGTTTCCAATGCGTACGTATATGTCTTTACTCTGCAAAACTGTATTTCCTTATGAAGTGGTATTCTTACATATCCTTTCGAGAGAAAACTGTCCTGTGCCTTCTCTTTTGAGGCTACACACTTAGACATACACGCAACATGAAAGCTTTTCGACTTACAACGTGTTGTTTAGGAAAAAGAAGATAATTTCGCACGATGCGGGATTTTCTTAAAACGTGATTTTCTGAAAAATTTTGACGAAAGAAAATTCTCCTTTTGGTTCTCTTTAGATGCTACATGTTAAGACGTACACGCCACAACAATTCTTTTCGAGATACAACGTGTAGTTTTGGAGATACAAGCTAATTTTGTACTATGCGTTATTTCTTCTCGTAAAGAGTTTCCAATGCGTACGTATATGTCTTTACTCTGCAAAACTCTATTTCCTTATGAAGTGGTATTCTTACATATCCTTTCGAGAGAAAACTGTCCTGTGCCTTCTCTTTTGAGGCTACACACTTAGACATACACGCAACATGAAAGCTTTTCGACTTACAACGTGTTGTTTAGGAAAAAGATGATAATTTCGCACGATGCGGGATTTTCTTAAAACGTGATTTTCTGAAAAATTTTGACGAAAGAAAATTCTCCTTTTGGTTCTCTTTAGATGCTACATGTTAAGACGTACACGCCACAACAATTCTTTTCGAGATACAACGTGTAGTTTTGGAGATACAAGCTAATTTTGTACTATGTGTTATTTCTTCTCGTAAAGAGTTTCCAATGCGTACGTATATGTCTTTACTCTGCAAAACTCTATTTCCTTATGAAGTGGTATTCTTACATATCCTTTCGAGAGAAAACTGTCCTGTGCCTTCTCTTTTGAGGCTACACACTTAGACATACACGCAACATGAAAGCTTTTCGACTTACAACGTGTTGTTTAGGAAAAACAAGATAATTTCGCACGATGCGGGATTTCCTTAAAACGTGATTTTCTGAAAAATTTTGACGAAAGAAAATTCTCCTTTTGATTCTCTTTAGATGCTACATGTTAAGACGTACACGCCACAACAATTCTTTTCGAGATACAACGTGTAGTTTTGGAGATACAAGCTAATTTTGTACGATGCGTTATTTCTTCTCGTAAAGAGTTTCCAATGCGTACGTATATGTCTTTACTCTGCAAAACTGTATTTCCTTATGAAGTGGTATTCTTACATATCCTTTCGAGAGAAAAACTGTCCTGTGCCTTCTCTTTTGAGGCTACACACTTAGACATACACGCAACATGAAAGCTTTTCGACTTACAACGTGTTGTTTAGGAAAAACAAGATAATTTCGCACGATGCGGATTTCCTTAAAACGTGATTTTCTGAAAAATTTTGACGAAAGAAAATTCTCCTTTTGGTTCTCTTTAGATGCTACATGTTAAGACGTACACGCCACAACAATTCTTTTCGAGATACAACGTGTAGTTTTGGAGATACAAGCTAATTTTGTACGATGCGTTATTTCTTCTCGTAAAGAGTTTCCAATGCGTACGTATATGTCTTTACTCTGCAAAACTGTATTTCCTTATGAAGTGGTATTCTTACATATCCTTTCGAGAGAAAACTGTCCTGTGCCTTCTCTTTTGAGGCTACACACTTAGACATACACGCAACATGAAAGCTTTTCGACTTACAACGTGTTGTTTAGGAAAAACAAGATAATTTCGCACGATGCGGGATTTCCTTAAAACGTGATTTTCTGAAAAATTTTGACGAAAGAAAATTCTCCTTTTGATTCTCTTTAGATGCTACATGTTAAGACGTACACGCCACAACAATTCTTTTCGAGATACAACGTGTAGTTTTGGAGATACAAGCTAATTTTGTACGATGCGTTATTTCTTCTCGTAAAGAGTTTCCAATGCGTACGTATATGTCTTTACTCTGCAAAACTGTATTTCCTTATGAAGTGGTATTCTTACATATCCTTTCGAGAGAAAACTGTCCTGTGCCTTCTCTTTTGAGGCTACACACTTAGACATACACGCAACATGAAAGCTTTTCGACTTACAACGTGTTGTTTAGGAAAAACAAGATAATTTCGCACGATGCGGGATTTCCTTAAAACGTGATTTTCTGAAAAATTTTGACGAAAGAAAATTCTCCTTTTGGTTCTCTTTAGATGCTACATGTTAAGACGTACACGCCACAACAATTCTTTTCGAGATACAACGTGTAGTTTTGGAGATACAAGCTAATTTTGTACGATGCGTTATTTCTTCTCGTAAAGAGTTTCCAATGCGTACGTATATGTCTTTACTCTGCAAAAACTGTATTTCCTTATGAAGTGGTATTCTTACATATCCTTTCGAGAGAAAACTGTCCTGTGCCTTCTCTTTTGAGGCTACACACTTAGACATACACGCAACATGAAAGCTTTTCGACTTACAACGTGTTGTTTAGGAAAAAACAAGATAATTTCGCACGATGCGGGATTTCCTTAAAACGTGATTTTCTGAAAAATTTTGACGAAAGAAAATTCTCCTTTTGGTTCTCTTTAGATGCTACATGTTAAGACGTACACGCCACAACAATTCTTTTCGAGATACAACGTGTAGTTTTGGAGATACAAGCTAATTTTGTACGATGCGTTATTTCTTCTCGTAAAGAGTTTCCAATGCGTACGTATATGTCTTTACTCTGCAAAACTCTATTTCCTTATGAAGTGGTATTCTTACATATCCTTTCGAGAGAAAACTGTCCTGTGCCTTCTCTTTTGAGGCTACACACTTAGACATACACGCAACATGAAAGCTTTTCGACTTACAACGTGTTGTTTAGGAAAAACAAGATAATTTCGCACGTTGCGGGATTTCCTTAAAACGTGATTTTTTGAAAAATTTTGACGAAAGAAATTCTCCTTTTGGTTCTCTTTAGATGCTACATGTTAAGACGTACACGCCACAACAATTCTTTTCGAGATACAACGTGTAGTTTTGGAGATACAAGCTAATTTTGTACGATGCGTTATTTCTTCTCGTAAAGAGTTTCCAATGCGTACGTATATGTCTTTACTCTGCAAAACTGTATTTCCTTATGAAGTGGTATTCTTACATATCCTTTCGAGAGAAAACTGTCCTGTGCCTTCTCTTTTGAGGCTACACACTTAGACATACACGCAACATGAAAGCTTTTCGA